>NW_015388717.1:42507-50185 GCF_001527695.2 Protobothrops mucrosquamatus
TTTGGAGCTTTAAGTCCTCCACGTTCTCTAACATCTTGAATAATCTTGAATTTAACACGAGCTTTCTTGCCTTCCCAAATAAAGCGATTCAAGTCTCTCTGCCATTCTTTCAAGTTAAGTTCATTTTTTAAGATAGGTATCATCTGGAACAGAAAGAGAAACTTAGGTAAAATGTTCATTTTAATGGCCGCAATACGACTCAGCAAGGAAAAATGAAGTTTTTTCCACATTGATAAGTCTTTTTGTACTGATTTCCACAATTTCTCATAATTATTCTGGTAAAGTTTCATGTTAGAGGAGGATAAAAAAATTCCCAAATATTTAACTTTACTAACCACTTCAAAACCTGATAGTTGCATAAGTTGTTTTTTATCTTTAGCAGTCATATTCTTTGTAAGAATTTTAGTCTTTTGAACATTAGTTCTGAATCCAGCCACCTTGCCATATTGATGCAGCACTTGCAACAAAGTTTCCAGTGACTCAGTTGGTTGAGACAATGTAAAAACCAAATCATCTGCAAAGGCTTTAAGTTTGTATTCTTTAGAAGAAATTCTTAGACCTTTAATCAATGTAGAATCTCTAATTCTAGATAATGAACTTAAATTTTTGAAGCTATTCTACCAATTTAAAATGGTAGTGATAGTTTCCCTGAAGGTGGCCTTTCTTTCTACTAACTTGGGAAACAGAAAACAATATTTAAGTATCAACGATGTGACAAACCGAACTGAAGCATTTTTCATTTTGACTTCATTGCTGCATATTTAGTTTAGAAGAAGGAAGGGGGGGTGTAGTTCTCAGTTAGCCAAAGCAATTCAAATGTATGAGAACCAAGGTCATTGCTGATAACAATTTTCTAATAATTGGTGAATGTGATTTATGACAACAAATTGGGGTGGGAATTGCAATTTGCAACTTTGTAACCAAGGGGAGGGGAATTTAGTCTTGGGTTCATCTTTGTATGTGCAGTTATTTTGTAGCCAAATAAAAATGTTCTTTGAGAAAGAATTCCTTGCTTTGAAGTTCTTTTAATTGGTCTCATCTATCAGAACCATGACATTAACCCAAGACTCCAAACTATTTTAATACTATGGGGTCCTGAGCTCCAGTTGCCTACCCAAAGCCTTAGGATGACGACAAAGACTTAGGGAAGATTCCATGATGGAGAAAAAGGAAGAGCCTGTTACTGCCACAAAGCTACAGCTACCACATCAGTGGATGGGATGCAAGCCATTGCCATGATAGAGAGTGCAACTTTGGTGGTTCCGGCAGCTGGCGCAAGACCAAAGGAATGAGAGATCCAGTTGGAGCCATTGTTGCTGTTGGAAGGATTCCTATCTATTGGAGACACTTGGCGTTCAGAGTCAGCCCAAACAAAAAAGAGTTCAGGAAAGGCTGCTGAAGCCAAATTCCTGCTAACTGCACAAATCCTGATCGAAGAGGTACCCAGTGACTAGGACCTTGGGATGAGTTGGGTGAATGGAAATATCTGACTGCCATCTGGTTAAGAGAGAAGTTTGAAGGACTGGAGGTGGGGGGAAGGGAGCAGGTCACCCGTCAGTTACTTTCCAGTGAACAGGATGACAGATGTCCCCAAGACCATCCCCAATCCAGGAAAAGTCCCAGTCCCATAGCTGGGGCCCGGGCTGCCTCCCCCCAACCAAATGAAGGACATGTTAGCCCATCTGGCGAAAGGACAATTTTTTACCAAATTAGACCTAAGAGAGGCATATTATCACATGAGAATAAGAAAAGGTGATGAATGGAAAACTGCCTTCAACAGCCCCCTGGGTAATTATCAGTTCAAAGTCATGCCTTTTGGATTACAAGGAGCTCCTGCTGTGTTCATGCAGCTGATCAACCAGGTGCTGCATGATCATTTATATAAAGGGGTTTTGATGTATCTTGATGGCATCTTAATCTATACAGAGACTATGACATAACATACAGTTTTAGTATGAGAAGTACTAAAAAAGCTGCTGAACACTAAACTCTATGCCAAACTCTCAAAGTGCAAGTTCCATCAGGCATGTTTGGATTATCTGGGTTACAGAATCTCCAGCAAAGGCATTGAAATGGATCCAGCTAAAGTAAAAGCGGTGATTGAATGGCAGCCCCCACAAACTCAGAAAGACCTCCAACGTTTTTTGTGATTTGCTAATTTCTACTGCCAATTTATCCCTTCATTTGCTGAGATTGCTTTGCCCCTTACATAACTATTAAAAACTGGCAAAGATGGGGGTAGACCATGACCAGGTCAACCCCTACACTGGTCATTAGAGTGCCAAGCCACTTTTGAAAATTTAAAAAGACTGTTTGCTGCAGAACCAATTCTCAAACACCCTCATCCTGAGGAGCAATTTGTTATTCAAGCTGATGCCAGTGATGTGGCTGTGGGGGCAGTGCTGTTACAGAAAAACCATGAAGGAAATTTACACTTCGAAAAAACTCACTGACACAGAGCAGAGGTGGGCCGTTTGGGAAAAGGAAGCCTTTGCAATCAGATGGGTTTTATTGACTTGGCGTCATTTCCTAGAGGGGTGCAAGGTGCCGTTTGAAGTATGGACTGATCACAAAAACTTAGAGACACTGAAAGCTTCCCATAAATTGTCTCCCAAATAAGTGCGCTGGGCGCAATATTTTATTTGTTTTAACTTTACCCTAAAATACATACCGGGTGGAAAGAATTTCTTAGCTGATGCCCTCTCTAGACTGCCTCAGTATAAAAGCCAACATGAACAAGTCATAGATTCTATTATGCCACCACCTCAAGTTTTTTCTCAAATAACTCCTGGGAAACAATGACATGTAAAGTCCCCTAACCCAGATGACCCATTGACAAAGAAATTAAAGCAAGAACTGAAAAATGACAAATGGCTCAAGGAAAATCAAACCATCCTAACCCATAAGGATGGGTTAGCTTAGAAAGGGGGAAAATTATACTTGCCTGAATTGCTCAGACTCCAAGCACTCCAACGCAGTCATGACATTAAACAAGGTTGTCACTTTGGATATTTAAAGACACTACACTTAGTTCGGAGGCAATTTTGATGGCCAGGCTTAAAGAAAGTTGTGGAGAGCTATGTAAAAAGCTGTTCAGTCTGTGCTATCATGAAAAATATCCCAGGAAAGCCCCCTGGATTGTTACAGCCTGTCACAGATCCTTCTCAGCCATGGGAAGAGATCGCTATGGACTTTATTGTTGAATTACCAGAGAGTAAAAGAAATACGGTAATATGGACTGTGATTGACCTTTTTTAAAAGCAAGCTCACTTTATAGCATGCTCAGGTCTCCCATCTGCCCAGAAACTAGCCAAATTGTTTCTCAAGCATATTTATTGATTGCATGGTGCACCAAAATGAATAATTTCTGACAGGGGAGTTCAATTTATGGCTAGATGTTGGAGGGATTTCCTCAAGCTGATTGGGTCTACACAAGGAATGTCATCAGCTTTTTATCCTTCTATGAATGGAGCAGCTGAAAAAGCGAACACAGTGGTGGAGCAGTATTTTAGATGCTACGTAGATTACCAACAGACAAATGGGACTGATCTCCTCCCTTTTGCTGAAATGGCTTACAACAACACAGTACACAGCAACACTGGACTTATGCCATTCAAGATAGCCGCTGGAAGGGATTGTATTCCAATGCCTGAATACTCCCAGGACCCTCCTACCTCTCAAGCATTAGATCAGTGGGTGTTTCCTTGGAGGGGTGCTTGGGACAATACAAAGAAAGCTTTAACAAAAGCCTCAGAGGTTTACAAAAAGCAAGCTGATAAGAAAAGAGTACCTCAGAAGTCATTCTGTGTGGGGGGAAAGGTTTATCTTTCTACAAAGTATCTAAGATTTAAGTTACCTAGCAAGAAATTGGGACCAAAATACCTGGGACCATTTCCCATAGTGCAGATCTTAAACCCAGTCACTGTAGAATTAAAACTCCCTCGTCTTTTAGGAAAGATCCACCCAGTGTTTCACTGCAGTCTGTTAAAACCTTTCAGAGAATCTACTCTGAGACCCCCTCCTAAGAAAGCACCTGGCCTGCTTGTGGTGGCTGGAGAGACTCATTACAAAGTAAAGCGTATTCTTGATGCTAGATTATACAAGGGTAAAGTGCAATACTTAGTGCAGTGGAAGGAATATCCATTATCAGAAGCCATCTGGGTGAAAAGTACTGATGTGAAAGCTGATAGACTTATATACAAATTCTATGACAAACACCCAAGTAAACTGAGAGGGGATTCTTAATTTCTATTCTTGTTTAATTTGCAGGATTTCTCCTTTTTTTTAAGGGGAGCCAAATGTCAATGCTGTGACAAACCGAACTCAAGCCATTTTTCATTTTGTCTTCATTGCCACATATTTAGTTTAGAAGAAGGAAGGGGGGTATAGTTCTCAGTTAGCCAAAACAATTCAAATGTATGGGAACCAAGATCATTGCTGACAACAATTTTCTAACAATTGGTGAATATGATTTATGACAGCAAATTGGGATGGGAATTGCAACTTGCAACTTTGTAACCAAGGGGAGGGGAATTTAGTCTTGGGTTCACCTTTGTATGTGCCATTATTTTGTAGCCAAATAAAAAAATTCTTTGAGAAAGAATCCCTTGCCTTGAAGTTATTTTAATTGGTCTCTTCTATCAGAACCATGACATTAAGATTACCAGCCTATTAAAACCAAATAATACTACAACAAATATATATTATGTCAAGAATGTATCTGGAGCAGATTATTCATGAAGATCTGCTTTTCCCTTTACAAGAAAGTTTAAGATATACATGGATTTAAATTAATGGCACATTTGTTAGATGGCAACTTCAGGAGGCTAATTTAAGCATTGATTTGCATTGGTGTTTCCATAGTTAAATAGTCAATTTAATTGCAAGTTACATAATTGGAATATCACTTGCTGCACTATCCTGGAGTACATGAATTATGATTTAGGTCAGTGGGCTCCTAGAACTAGTGTTTGGATTAAATGATAGACCCTAACCCAGGCATATCAAACCTGCGACATCACGTGATATCACGCGATGTATCGGGACTTTTTCCCCATTGCCGGCAATGGGGTAGGTGCGGTTTTGGTGTGACGCATCCAGCTCATGGGCTGACAGTTTGACATGCCTGCCCTAAGCTATTATTGAATAACTCATCTTGAATTCTATTTAAGCAGAATTGGACAATCCATATTTGCAAGGCACACACAATTTTCAGTTCTTCTTAATTCATTATCAAAGACTCCCCCTTCCCCAAATTGTTCCACTGAAACTGTGCATCAAAATTCTAAAATTTGTAAATTGAAATACATACATAAACCTAAGATTGCCTTCACTCACCTATTTTATTTCAATCATCCAAGTACCACTACCAAAAAGATGTGGCACACAAAATTCAACCTGTTTTCTTTGGGATAACATACATAATTATTATGTCCTTGGATGCCAATTTAACAAGAACAATTTCTGTTCTGGCCATAAAAATGTTAGCTGATGTTCTCCTAAAATAAATAGTATCCAACTCAGAAGATAGATGAGAAAGAGCAATGTTTGCCTCAGGGTCAAGCCTTTGGAATCTGTAAGGAGCTGGAGACATGCATATTCATGACCACAATTTCTCTTTTTTTGCAAGGGAGTGATTGCCAGTCATTAATATGGGGGAAAGTAGTGAAAGTCATCCTTGTAATGTGGTCAAAGTCAATACTGTCTCCAATAGTTCTTATTTATTTATTTATTTTCTGATAAATTAAAGATATCTTTTTAATTTTTTCCTATCATTTCTAATCATCTAATCATTATATTGCAGTATACATCCCTAGGTTTATTTATATTTTCTGTTGTTGTTAACTAGTCACCCAGAAGAAGAGATAAATTGAGAACATGGCAGCACTCCAGGGGATACACAGCTTTGTCCCTGTTCTAGCTGGATCCCAGTTGATTATTATTTTGTGCTTATAGTCATTTTTGATCTTTAACCATATATGTTTCCTGGACAGCCAACTGAAATTGCATCAAAATTGTGATTCCATTTTCTAGAAGCATGGGATTAAATATTAACTTTACCAAGGCTACCAATGCCCTAGCCATTATCTCAAAAGAATTCTCTTTAGTTCATAATCTTAGTATAGATAATTGGAAGAAATAATCTGCCATTACCATGGAAATCTGCTCAGAAAAGAGTGAAGGTAATTGTATGACAGAAGTAGTCATAGAACAACTGCTAAATGTAGCCCCAGAGAAGAGAAGAGAAGAGAAGAGAAGAGAAGAGAAGAGAAGAGAAGAGAAGGCACATGGCTTATTATTTTTTGCCCTTGCCTACACAAGATTTGGCATAGAACTGAGAATTTGGTAAAAGCTGGTATTGATACCATCTTGCTTGAAAAGCTGTTTCCAATTGTTTTTATATTAGGGGTCTAGATGTTTTGTAGCTCAAAACCAAATGTTACCTTTGACTTCGCAATTCAAGGATGAAGGATGATGGGGTGATAATTATTATGTTTCAAAACCAAGTTCTGAAACAGTTTAAAACATACATTTCTGTTTTATATCACAGAGCAGGTGCATTTAATGTAGAAAAATGGTTTATTTCATACATCTTGAGCAATTATTCAATAATTCAGACCCAAGATTATTTAATAATTATACAGTATGTACTAAGTAAAGCTTGAAAACTGGCCAGAATTTTTGAAAAAAAAATTCAACTTATTTAGCTAGAAAAAAAATTACTTGTCTTTTCTTTTTAAATTTAAATTACACCTGCATTTTTTTTTAAAAAAATATTCCTCTTGTCATGACAAGAATGATCCAGCAGCTGAAAAAAATTAGCTGCTTAAAATTTAATATTTTTGCCTTTTGAGAAATTTTATTTGCCCTTTTACAAGAGATATATTTTTCTCCTTGATTATATAAGACAAATTTCTAATTTTCGGCTCAGAAATCAACAAAACAGTGTGTGGGGTGTGTGTGTGTGTGAGAGAGAATTATCTAAAATATTGTTTCTGATTTTGGGCAACTTTAAGGTGTGTGGACCTCAACTCCCAGGATTTCCCAGCCAGCATTTTCTGGAAGTAAAAATCTACACACAGTAAAGTTGCCAAGTTTGAAACACAGATCTAGAATTTCTGCTCAGCTACCATTTTACTCAGAACTCCTACAATGTATGATCCAGACAATGCTTAACAGTAGGAATCTAGGCATAGTAAGAAATTTACAAATTTACAAACATCACAGATATTTCTGACAGTACCAGAATATCTAAACCAAACTGGGCTCTCACAGTTACTTGACTTGTAAATATTTCCATAAGACACTTTCAAGTAGTTTGTTTGAATCCCAGTGGTAAAGTTTTCAGAAATATTGAAGCACTCTTCAATGTCAATAAGCTGTGACAGCATATTGATTCCTAGATCTACTCCATGTGTCTATAGAAGGATTTGCCTCCAGCAGCATGAAGTAATTAAACACATCAAAGTTACACTAACTAGACACAGAGCTGAAGGTTCTCTTTTTATATTTCATGGTTGGAATAGTTACTTTCAAAGTAGGCATCATGGAGGGCATTTTTTTTATTATGTTTTGTACTTGTGCTGATCCTCCCTTTCCATATATATATATATATATATATATATATATATATATATATATATATATATATATATATATATATATATATATATATATA
>NW_015388717.1:51536-56134 GCF_001527695.2 Protobothrops mucrosquamatus
CCCACTGTCCCCTGCTCTCTATCCCCCTCCTTTTGTCCATCATCCTCACTGCCAGTCCAGTTGCTACCTTTCCTTCCCTGGGGCCTTTTAGCTGTCCTCCTCATCCGTTCCTTAACTTCCCTCCTCCTCCCTTCCACCTCCACCCGGCTCTCATTCCCCCCGTTGTTAGTCCGTCTTTCCTCCGTTCCTTCCCTCCCCCCATCTCTATCGCCTATCAAACTTGGCAATACAACACAGGTTGGCAATACAACACAGAAAAGATGGTGGGAACGGAGAGGAATTGGAGGACATAGGGAGTAGGTATAAACAAAAAGGGGGGGGGCAGGGTGCACCGGACCCAAGGCCACAGACAGAAGCAATTAGTAACATCATGCACGCAGGCAGAGGAGGCAGGAGAAAGTTAACTACTGGTGTGAGGACTGTAATTAAGGCACAGCCCAACCGCCTGGGAACGGTGGCGAGGTCCAGGAGCCGGGCGCAGATGATGGATGGCTTATAAAAGAGACTCTCTCATGGACTGGCACGTAGCAAATTTGGAAAACTCAACAGTGGCCACAAGATTGGAAAAGGTCAGTTTACATTCCAATTCCAAAGAAAGGCAATGCCAAAGAATGTTCAAACTATTGCACCATTGCACTCATTTCACATGCAAGTAAAGTTATGCTTAAAATCCTACAAGCTAGACTCCAGCAGTATGTGGATCAAGAACTACCAGAAGTACAGGCAGGATTTCGAAGAGGCAGAGGAACTAGAGATGAAATTGCCAATATACGCTGGATCATGGAGAAAGCTAGGGAGTTCCAGAAAAACATCTATTTCTGCTTCATTGAGTATGCTAAAGCCTTTGATTGTGTGGATCACAACAAATTGTGGCAAGTTCTTAAAGAGATGGGAGTACCAGGCCATCTTATTTGTCTCTTGAGAAACCTATATGTGGGTCAAGAAGCAACAGTGAGAACTGGACACGGAACCACTGATTGGTTCAAAATTGGGAAAGGAGTCTGGCAAGGCTGTATTCTGTCACCTTGCCTATTTAACTTATATGCAGAGCACATCATGAGAAAGGCAGGGCTAGATGAATCAAAAATTGGAATTAAGATTGCCAGGAGAAATATCAACAACCTAAGATATGCAGATGATACCACTCTAATGGCAAAAAGTGAAAAGGAACTAAAGAGCCTCTTGATGTGGATGAAGAAGGAGAGTGCAAAAGTTGGCTTGAAACTCAACATTAAGAAAACCAAGATCATGGCATCTGGCCCTCTCAATTCCTGGCAAATAGATGGGGAAGAAATGGAGGTAGTGACAGATTTTATCTTCCTGGGCTCCAAAATCACCACAAATGGGGACTGGAGCTAAGAAATTAAAAGATGCTTGCTCCTGGGGAGGAAAGCTATGGCAAATCTAGACAGCATACTAAAAAGCAGAGACATCACCCTGCCAACAAAAATATGTATAGTCAAGGCCATGGTTTTCCCTGTTGCAATGTATGATTGTGAAAGTTGGACCATAAGAAAGGCTGAGCGCAAAAGAATTGAGGCCTTTGAACTATGCTGCTGGAGAAAACTCCTGTGAGTCCCCTAGACTGCAAAACTCCTGTGAGTCCCCTAGACTGCAAATCAGTCAGTCCTAGAGGAGATCAACCCTGACTGCTCTTTAGAAGGTCAGATCCTGAAGTGGAAACTCAACCTAATGAGAAGGAAGGACTCACTGGAGAAGAGCCTAATGCTGGGAAAGATTGAGGGCAATGGAAGAAGGGGACAACAGAGAATGAGGTGGCTGGATGGAGTCACTGAAGCAGTGGGCGTGAGCTTAAATGGATACAGAAGATGGTAGAGGACAGGAAGGCTTGGAGGAATGTTGTCCATGGGGTCGCGATGGGTCGGACATGACTTCGCAACTAACAACAACACTGAATGATATACTGTGTATTGCAAAGTTAATGTTAATGGTTAATGTACTCAAAAGCAGAGGCCAGCTTGAAAATTGTGTAACATTAACACAAAGCAAATGTATGGATTTCTTGTTCAATAAGATAAATTTGACCAAAACTATCAAATTAAAAACTAAAATCTCAGAAAGTCCAAGAACTCAAGCTGAGAGTCTTTGACCTAAATATCCAAAATGATAGATTGAAAATGTCACATCTTTGCTATTAGGATCTTTCAGATGCTGTATTATATCTAGATTTTTTTTAAAAAAAAAATAACATCCTACATTTAAAGGAGGGCATGAACTCTTGCCCTGCTGTGCCCTGCCCTTAATGATGACAACTGGTAAGCAGTGCTTTTTTGTTAAAAAGAAAAAAGGTGCCGGAACTCACATCTTGTTAATCTTTTATTAAAAAATTATATATTCAGTTCTTAATATAAATTTAATTTATTGTATTTAAGGCAAATGTTCATAGTAAATTCCAAAGTTTTGTCCGATTCTTGACTCCTTTCCTTGCTGTTAGTATCTATGGCTGAATGTCGTCCTCTGAGTAACCACAGATCAACATACTTTGAAGGATCGAGAAGTTTCAGAGGTGGTCTGACAAGTTTGATGAACAAAAGTGCTGAAATTGTCTTAGTCTTCAACGAAGCTCTTGTTGGTGTGGCAATTAGATTCATCTGCGAAAACCCACATTCACATTCACTTGAAGAAATGGGAATGGTATTCAGAGTCCATATCAAATGCAACAGTTTTTCTGGATATATCTTTTCAAAAATGTATTCACGGAATCCACAAATCATTTCTCTTTCATTTAGTTGCAGTCTGATTGACAAGTTTCTAATTTTCACTTCTTCAAATGTCAGTTGAGTATTAACATCTTCAGGCCAATGTTTTTGATCAAGTATGCGAGACCAATACGCCAACTCATCGTCTTTGCTATCAAGCAAACTTTTTTCGATTGACTCTCTCAATTTTGTATAAAATGTACTTGGGTCAATGGGAGGATCCTTTCTTGAATCTTTTTTGTAAAGTAAAACTCCATGAAAGTGAAGATCACATACAGCAGCAACAGCACATTTATAATAGGGCCCAAAGTTCTGTCTTCTTTCTTCAAAAACTTGTACCAGTATTTTTATTTTCTTATTTGCCTTGTACAGGTCCATGTTGCGGTCCTGTAGGTCCAAACTTAATTCTGATAATTCTTGAAGAGCGTCACACATCAATCCTAGATCCAATAAAAATTCTGTAAATGTGATTTTTCTTTTCAAGCCATCATAAGTGCATTTATCATTTTTATCTCTTGTAGGACCATGCATTGCTTCTTCAAAATGATACACAAGAGATTCAAAATTATTCCATACAGCAAAAACTGTACGCAAACTAGATGACACCCATCAGGTACTTAAAATTCTTCCAATTTTCAGCAGCTCAGCCCCCAGTAATTCTGCACATAAATGCAACTCTCTACTATTCTTTGCTGAAGCATGGTATATGACAGTGATGGCGAACTTTTAGAGACCGAGTGCCCAAACGGCAATCCAAAACCCACTTATGTATCATTGGGTGCCAGGTGAGCATGGCCCATTGGGTGGGTGTGGCCCAATGGGTGGGTGTGGCCAATTGGATGGACATGGCCAGTTGGGTGAGCATGGCTGCAGTGGTAACAGCAGACTGGGTGGGACTAAAAAGTTCAATCAATCAATTCCAACTTTGCAAGATCTTTTTTTTCCCACGAGAAGTTGAAATTGATTGATTGATTGAACCTTTTTTTTTGCACATGGTGGTGGAAGCCTAAAGCAAAAAGGTTTTATAAAACCCAGCTGAAAGCCTAATATTGGGGTGACGGCGCGCGTGCCCACAGAGAGGGCTCTGTGTGCCACCTGTGGCACACGTGCCATATGTTCGCCACCACAGGTATATGACGTAAAGTTTATTAATAAATGATTTGAATCTATTTATTCCTGAAACCAATAACACTTAATTCACATTTTGCCTGCAAACGCAGCAGATTCCACCCAAGGATTCCCCTCACAGCTCTTTCTAGACCCAGAATCCACAGGAAATGCTAGAGCTATATAGACTCCAGAAAAAAAAGAGAAGAGGCTTCTGACCATGCACAAAGTGCCGCCCCACCCTGTAATATTTCCAGGGACTCGATCTGAGCATCTATGCAAAATTAAACCCTGCTCTCCCCACCTCCCACTCCCCGTCCTCTCTTACTCACAAGAAGACGGTGCAGATGGGCAGCAGGGAGGGGTGAAAAATTCCCACCAACTCACATCTGCTGCAGACAACTTTGATGTGCAGCGTTTGCTGGCCAGGTCCCTTGGCACGCTTGGCGGTGCAGAGACAGCTGTCAACAATGAGGTCTTGCATTTCTAACAAGTCTTTATTCTCTGCTTCCAAATACGAACAACCCGAGCAGAGCCACGCAGGCCTCTATTTATACCTTCTGATCCCTGGACAAGTTCAACCAATCATGAGGCGGTATTTTCCCGCCTTGCGCATGCGCACAAGGCCGGCGCCACTCAGTCTGGTCCCGGGCAGCTTTTGCAAATGCCCGGGACTCTTGCAACGTCCCGAGCCTGCTTTTGCAGGCTCAGGACACAACACCCCTTCCCCCTAGATGAAATAATACGGTGTCCACATGGACGCCATCATAA
>NW_015388717.1:56794-58180 GCF_001527695.2 Protobothrops mucrosquamatus
TTTTGCAAATGCCCGGGACTCTTGCAACGTCCCGAGCCTGCTTTTGCAGGCTCAGGACACAACACCCCTTCCCCCTAGATGAAATAATACGGTGTCCACATGGACGCCATCATAATGATGGTTAAATAGTTAACTGATAAGTTAAGTTACACAGTGTGTGTATGATGTGGAACTGTTCCGTCATACAAGACCCAGTAGTCCCAACATCGTTTACATAGTGTCAACCAGTCAGAACCTCTAGTTCAGTGATTACAGTTCACCTATTCACCTTACATAGTCAGCTAGGTATTTGGGAGGGCCTCTTACCCTGAGTGACCTTCTCGGACCTGGGAAGTTTGTATTGTTTTCCCCGTTGCTTCTTGAACTAGGTGAGTTGTCCAGTGGATGACTGATGACTTCAGTTTGACTATCCTGTCCACCTCCAGTATTCGAGCAGTCAGAACCCTGTTGATCGCTAAACCTGGTTGACCTACCCTCTATGGAGTGCTCTAACCCCTCTGAACTCATTGCCATGTTTCCTAACGGAGTGAGGTTTTCCTGGCTCATTTCTGTAGTGATAGGGTCAAGGGATGCCTCCCTGTTAGCCTTGATGCGTGAAGACATCCTTCTATGAGCCATATCAGCACGGGACGTGTTTTCCCTTTGTTTTGCCTGCTCTCTTGCATGTTGTGAGTTGTGAGTATGCTCCCAGGTGTTCTACGTGTCTGGAGTATTGTTTGTAAGGGGTGGATAATTATTCTGCCCCCAGTGGGACTCCCAGGCTGGAGTGTGTGTAGGGGTGTCTATGTACCCCTGTTCCCAAGAACTGCTACTTGAAATACCTGTGAAACTTGGGTGTTGAGAACCCGTTTCACTCCCCAAAGCCATTGTTGGCTGCTGAGTTTGATTCCCAGAATGCATTGCCCATTCCTCCTCCCCCCCTAGAGGAGACTGAGAAGGAACCATAGGCGAGTCCCGCCTCACACGTAATTGATCAATGTGGCGGCGAAGCACGCGGCCGTCTGTCAGGGACACCTCGTAGGACAGAGGCCCCGAGACCTTGCAGACCACAGCCGGTACCCAGAGATGGCCAGGCCCGTAATTCCTGGCCCAGACAGGATCACCTTCACGTAGGACCCGTGGTGGGTGTGGCTGAGACACCTGTGCAGCTACACGTTCCGGATGCAGCCTGTCCAATTTAGTCACGAGCCGATGACCCCAACGGAGTTCGGCCGGGCACTTACCCGTGGCAGTGCACGGAGTAGTACGATGTGCCAGAAGAAAGTCAGCCAACCTGTGATGCCAATTGCCGTAAGTCAGCTTCTTGAGGGCGTCCTTGGTGACGCGGACAATCCGTTCAGCCAGACCGTTGGTGGAAGGATGGAAGGGAGCCGAAGCAGCGTGGCG
>NW_015388717.1:58391-85229 GCF_001527695.2 Protobothrops mucrosquamatus
CCCTGAAACTCAGTAGAAGTAAATTGAGGACCGTTATCCGACACTAGAACATCTGGCAACCCGTGTGCAGCAAAAATGTTTCTCAACACTTGAATGGTCTTGGCGGCTGTGGTAGAAGACACAGGCACGACCTCCAGCCATTTGGAATGGCTATCAACAACAACCAGGAAGAATTGACCCTGAAAGGGCCCAGCGTAATTTACATGTATTCTAGACCATGGAGTGTGTGTTTCCTCCCACCTGTGTACAGGGGCCTGGGGCATTTCAGGCCTGGACTGTTGGCAGGCATGACAACCATGGACTTGGGACTCGATGGCCCAGTCAATGCCAGGCCACCACAGATGGCTGCGCGCAAGCACCTTCATCCTGACAATTCCAGGGTGGCCCTCATGTAATGAAATCAAGATTCTAGCCCTCAATGAGGCCGGGATCACAACTCTCGATCCCCAGAGGAGGCAGCCATTGAAAGTGGACAACTCGTGCCTCTTGACCCAAAAACGTTGAAATTCCTCCGCAGGGCACCTGTCAGGCCACCCAGAAAGAACCCATGACAGCACGCGTTTGAGCGTGCGGTCAGTGGCAGTTTCAGCAGCCACATCCCTAGCATTAAGGGGACATTAAGAAACTCCTGAATGGACAATATGTGTACAGCAGGAGCGGGATCAGGCTCCACAGTAGGCAATGGCAGCCTACTCAATGCATCTGCATGACCCATTTCCTTGCCAGGCTTGTGGACCAGTGAATAATCATAAGCTGACAGGAAGATGGATCAATGCAGCATACAAGGGGACAGGATGTGGGGTGTTTGTTTGGATGTAGTGAATAACCCCAGCAAAGGCTTGTGGTCAGTAAAGACCGTAAAGTGGTGGCCATAAAGAAAGTCATGGAACTTTTTTATTCCAGCCACAAGAGCCAAAGCCTCCCTATCAATTTGAGCATAGTTGCGCTCAGCAGCAGATAAAGTCCTAGAGTAGAGTCCCATCAGCCGTTAAATGGCTAAGAACAGCACCCACACCGTAGGGCGAGGCATCACAAGCCAGACACACTGGCAACAGCTCATTGAAATGAGCCAACACCGCATTGGATGTAAGCAAGGCTTTCACCTCATTGAAACTGGCCTCATGGACTTTGGTCCAGCGCCAACACGCATTCTTATCAAGGAGTCTGTGCAAAGGTTCAGCAATAGCAGCTTTGTGAGGTAGAAAAGCATGATAGAAATTCAATAAACCCAAAAAGGCTTGCAATTCGCCCTTAGACTTGGGGCTTGGAGCCTTTTGAATAGCTTTGAGCTTAGCATTAGACGGGTGAATACCCTGCGCATCTATCTTAAACCCTAAGAACTCAGTAGACTGCACACCAATCTTACATTTGTCCTGTTTTAGTTTAAGACCTGCTCTCCGGAAACGAAGCAAAACAGCCTTTAAACGCTCAGCCAGCACTTGTGGAGAGTCTCCTGCGATGAGAACATCATCAAAATAAGGACATACACCAGGAATACCCCTCAGGGTGTTTTCCATTACACTCTGAAAAATGCCAGGAGTGACATTCACCCCAAACTATAACCTCTTCACCCTGAAAGCCCCACGATGGGTGACAATAGTTTGGGCCTCAGCTGCAGCATCATCAACAGGCAGCTGTTGATATGCCTGAGCCAAATCAAGCTTAGCAAAAAATTTTCCCTCCTTGAGGGAAGCCAGGATGTGGCTCACTACAGGCACAGGATAAGCATGTTGCTGTAGGGCCTTGTTTAGAGTGCACTTGTAGTCAGCACAAATCCGGATGTCCCCGTTTGCCTTTAAAGACGTTACAATGGGGGTTTCCCACGGGCTGGAATCTACAGGCTCTAGAATGCCTTGCTGGAGCAACTTGTTCAGTTCAGCGTCAATCTTGCTCTGAAGAGCAAATGGTACCCTCCTAGGCTTAACCCTGATGGGCTGTACTGTTGGATCCAACTTAAGTGAAACAGGAGGTCCTGTGTAGGACCCTAGTTCAGAACTGAACACATCTGCAAACTCCTTGCATATGTCTGCAAGGGTCTGTGTTTGCAATTTATTTAGCCCTGTTACCTGAATTCCCAAGGCCTCAAACCAATCGAGTCCAATGAGACTCGTTCGCTCACCCCCCACAACCAACACATCTAGGGGGCCTGCAAAATTCTTGTACTGTACCTTAAGGGTGGCCTCCCCCTTAACGCACACTTGAGAATTTTTGGAAATCCGTAAGGATTACATTAGAGGGCCTTAACGAAACTCTCTGGCCACTGCTGCTGCAGATTTTTTGAAATGTATTGAGGGAAATTATAGATAGGGCAGACCCCGTGTCAAGTTCCATCGACAATGGAACTCCCTGCAATTTCACTTTAAGTGTTAATTTCTTTTTAAGGGGTTTGTGTGTGCCTATTCTTAAAATGTTCCGGCGTGTTGCACAGAACCCCACCCTGTTTTGGCTGGGCACCCTGGTACCTTTCAGATTCAATTCTTCCTTCGGCTGTACCTTCTGTTGACCCAGGCAGACCGCAGCGATGTGGCCCTTCTTTCCGCACGCTCGGCAAATGGCGGAACGGAACCGACATTCCGCTCGCTTGTGGCGTCCTCCACATCCGAGGCAACGAAGCTCAGCTGGGCCCTTGTCCTGACGATCTTTGGACCTCCTTCCAGCTGCTTGGTAAAGCTTGTCCACCTCTTCTTCAGGATCTTCGTCGGAATCCTCGCGCACGTCTTCCTTGTGAATAGTGGCAGTCACTGGAACGTTTCGTTTAGGCCGCATGTTCTTGATCGCCCCACTGGCAGCTTCTTCAGCCGAAACCTCTCGCAGAGCATCTTGGAAGGAGACATCTTCCCTGGCGAACAGCCTCTGTTGTAATTCTGTGTTCCTCAGTCCGCACACAAAACGATCGCGCAGTCTTTCCTCTAAGTCCATGAAGTCGCACGGTTTAGCTGCTCTTCTCAAGGCTGCAACGTAGTCTTTTGCTGATTCTCCAACTCGCTGATCTCTCTGTTGAAATGTGTGCCTCCAAGCCATGACAGATTGCTTGAGCTGGAAGTGTTCCTTTAAAGTTTTCTTCAGGTCGGCGTATGATACCGTTTCCAGCGAGTCCGGGGCGATTAAGCTCTCGGCGATCTCAAAGGCATCTTGCCCACAAACGCACAACAATGTGGCAGCCTTTAAGCCTTCCTCCCGAATCTGGTTTATGCGGAAATACGTCTCGACTCTTGCCACATAAGATTCCTACCTCTCGGGGTGAGAGACGTCGAATTCCGCTAAACGCCCAACTTTCGCCATGATCGAGGATCAGGTCTTCTTCTTCTTCAGCCGCACGCACCCTCCAGCGATTTCGTGCTGGCAGGATAACGCTGACTTCCACGCCGTTTTCTCTTCCGGACTTCTTTCGGTGAGTCTTCAAGCTTTCCTAGCTGTGTAGACTGGATCCCACCTTCGTCGCCAGTGTTAAGTCCAGAGAATAATGGCGCTTGAGACGAAGCATTTCTAACAAGTCTTTATTCTCTGCTTCCAAATACGAACAACCCGAGCAGAGCCACGCAGGCCTCTATTTATACCTTCTGATCCCCGGACAAGTTCAACCAATCATGAGGAGGTATTTTCCCGCCTTGCGCATGCGCACAAGGCCAGCGCCACTCAGTCTGGTCCTGGGCAGCTTTTGCAAATGCCCAGGACTCTTGCAACGTCCCGAGCCTGCTTTTGCAGGCTCAGGACACAACACTGTCCATCCTCACTCCTCTTCCTCCTCCTCATCGGGCCAGAGATGGGAGGCGCTCCCTCACCCTCGGCACCACCGCTTCCTGCCGCTGAATCTCTGGGCGGACCACACTGCGGCGGATGAAATGCCTCCTACCTTTCGGCCATTGGAGGAATTATTTTTCTTATTTTTTTTCCTCAAGTGTTTCTTGGGGAGGCAGTGCATGCTGCCTCTGAGGGACAGCCCCTCCCCTCAGGAGACAGCAGCTGACTTTGGTGCACACAAGCGCGCAAGTCATACTCTGAGACTAACCACGCACTGTTCTCCTTTTGGGGCAGCAGAAGCCAGGGGTCTTTCCCCCAAAGCAGCATGAGCTGAGTGAAGAGCCACCTTCACTAGTGTTTCTGTGAAAGTTGAAAATCTGTTGGAAAAAAGTGCTGGAGCACTATTCCATGCGTTCTATGACAAAAAAAAGCCCTGCTGGTAAGTATAGCAACATTACCTCTTAGGACCTCCTTTCTTTATTCCTTACTCCCAAAGTGGAGTCTGTAGTACACATGTTACACTGTTGCCCTTTATTATCACATCTGGTGTCTTGAACTTATTGAATTATTTGTTAGCAGGCTTTCCCACCTATTACAGTCAGTAATTATAAACCAGCTACTGCACTAACAATGTATTTAAAAATTGAAAAAGGATGTCTAATATTTAACAGTAGCAATGGTTATCAGAACCAGTGGGTTTGTTCTCTAGCTAGCTATATCAGGAACTCTGTTTTTCTGTTTAATGTTATACTCCTTGACTGCTTTGTCTCAGTTTCTTCTATTAGTTGCCATCCATGAAAATAATAATAATAATAGTAAAGTTGGAAGGGACCTTGAAGGTCATCTAGTCCAACCCCCTGCTCAGGCAGGAAACCCTATACCATTTCGGACAAATGGCTGTCCAGTCTCTTCTTAAAAACTTCCAGTGTTGGAGCATTCACCGCTTCTGGAGGTGAATGACTGACTCTGAGACTGACTCTGAGACTATCTACTGGTGGGTCTGACTGACATCATATTTCATTTCTGATATGTATGTCAGTAATAAAAATCATGCTTGCGTGCTTTCTTCTTATTATTTATTGCACACTATGCATTGATTTTGCCCTACAACCAATCAGTTAATAAATTAAATTAAAATGAAATAAATAGGCCAAAAAGAAGCACTCACACACATAGGCTGAGCAGTGGAGCAGTGAAGTTGATGGTACAAAGCTAAATATGGCTCAGATTATAACATTATCCCTCAGAGTAAGATTTTAACATTTTTTAAAATGGTTAATCAGTTAATCATCTTTAAGGCGCTCCATGGCAGCGGACCAGGATACCTTCGAGACCGCCTTCTGCCACAGATTACCTCCCATCGGCCAGTACGCTCCCACAGGGTGGGTCTCCTCAGGGTGCCGTCGGCCAGACAGTGCCGGCTGGCGACCCCAAGGGGGAGGGCCTTCTCTGTGGGAGCTCCCACCCTCTGGAATGAGCTGCCCCNGGCCTAGGATAATTTTTAAGAGGGGTTTTTTAGAGGGTTTTTAATTACTTTTTAATTAGACAATTTAAATATTTCATTTTAATTAATTTTAACTTGTGATTGTTAGTGGTGTTTTTAATTGATTGTCAGCCGCCCTGAGTCCGCAAGGAGAAGGGCGGGATATAAATTCAAATAATAAATAAATAAAATAAATAAATAATAAATTATTCATATTTCAGTCAATTGTATACTGTGTGTGTTATTAATTGAGGGCAAACCCACCACTGTCCATGGTTCAATGAATAAACTGATTTAGGTTGATGTTCTAGAATAGGAAGTGAAGTAGAGGTCACCAGGACTCTTACACCTTAATCTTCCCAATTCTATAGTTTAACTTGGCTGCTAGGTTCAGCCTTGACTGAAATCTCTCAGAGAATGACATAGTGCAGATAAATAAGAATCCTTATTGCAAATGAGAATGAATTCACCCTAAGTAGATGACTGTTCTCTATCCCAGTGGTTCCCAACCTTTTCTATACTCCGCACCCCTAGAACACTTCTGATATATTCTCGCACCCCTTACAAAAGTATTACCTGGCTTGAAGATGATGAAAGCAAATATACACTCAGTCTGAACAACAAACTTATTTAAACAAATTTTGAATTATGTGAATATAAAAAATAAGAAAAAAATATACAAATTCAAATACGTGCAAACAGTCAATTTGAATTTAATGACTTTTTTTGCTTCTCTTCTTCTTTATGATTTTATCAAAACGTGGCACTTTATTGCTGATGGCAATCCACAGGTCTGCTTGTGGGTTCAGGCGATTTCTCAATTTTGTCTTGATTGACAAAAGAGAACTGAATCCTGCCTCACATAAATAAGTCGTCGAAAATGGGATAAGGGCACCCAGTGCCTTTTCACAAAGTTTTGGAAACCAATCTATTGCTTAACACCAATTCTCCTCCAAAGTGTTGCTTTCAAATTTCATTTTAAGATCCCAACTTGTCTGCAAATCAAGATCTTCATCATCATCTGACATTTTCTCCAAATTGTAGGAATATGGATTCACGATCCATTCTTCAGACATCTTCAGGTCTCCAGGAGCAAAATATCCATCAAACGATTTTGACAGCATTTCCAAATGAGCCATGATTTCTTCATGCACAATTGGAATCATAGATCTATGATCATTGAACATTTTTTCAAGTGATGGAAAATTTGAAAAATTAGCTCTTTCTACCCATTGATGCCAAAGAAGCTTTTCTTTGAAAGCATTCAACTTTTCGCAACATGTCAATATGTTTATTTGTTTCCCTTGAAGAAAAACACTCAGATCATTCATACAAGTGAAAATGTCAGCCAAGTATGCCAGCATTTGGATGAATTCTTGATTCTTGAAAGCTTTGAGCAGATGAGAGTCATGTTCCTCCAACAAAATTTTGATTTCTTCCAACAGTTCAAGGAAGCGGATTAAAGCTCCTCTGTAAGGACCTACCCCACTTTGCATCTTAAGAAGACAGAACTCTTGGAATATTCCTTCCAACAGGCATCTTTATTAAGAGAAAATGGTTGCAGGCATTCTAGACAAGACCTGGGGCGCCCTACGGTTCAAGGTTTTAAGGGGTCCCCAGCAGCTCCACCCCACCCCACCATCCTTCCAGCAACAATCCCAGGCGTTACATTTCCACCCCCTTTTTCCTCACTGCAGGTGGAAGGGAGACTTCAGAGAGGAGTAGATGAAAGCTGATGGCCCCATTGTTATGATTAGTCCTTTTGGTGGTATCCACGTTCAGTCTCTTTGAAGTTGTACTGAAGGAAGTGAGGGCCATAAAACCCTTTTGTTCACCCCCTTCCCTTCATCGTATGACAGAATCCAGAGAGGGCAGAAATGGGGTTTTCCATAGTCGATAACTAGAGATGAAATATAATTGGATTCTGACATCCTGCCCCTTTAAAAATAAGAGAGATCCACCTGAAAGAAAACAAAACAGGTATAAAAATTAGTCAGGCTTGTTAGGATACTCTGTGTGAAACTTCTTTAATAGCTTTGGGACTCTGACATGACATTTATGGACCCACTCGTTTTGTGAGGCAGGGAGGTGTTTCCATGCAACTAGGTACTGAGTTGCTCCATGATATCTCCTAGAATCTAGGATTTCTTTTATTTCGAAGTGTTGTTCGCCCTCCACCATGATTGGAGGTGGTGGGGGGGGATTTTTGGCCGTAACGATGACTGATGCTCTCTTTTCAGCAAGCTGCAATGAAAAATTGGGGGCATTTGCCTGAGATTTTTGGGTAATTCTAATTCTACTGTTACTGGGTTTATGATTGTTTTAATTGGAAAAGGCCCTATATATTTTGGTCCAAGTTTTTTACAGGGTTGTAGGTATTTTAGGTATTTTGTAGATAAGTACACCATTTCTCCTATAATGAATGGTGTAGGCTCAACCCTTTTTTTATCGGCTTGTCCTTTGTATGCCTGCCTAGCTTCCTCTAGTGCTTTTCTAACTATTGGCCATGTGTTTTGTAATTGTTCCATCCATTCTTTCAGTGATGGGATCGCCGGTTCGTTTGGGGTTAATTCTGGCATAGGGTTGAAACTTTGACCAGTAGCTATTTGAAAAGGAGTGTAACATGTGCTGGAGTGGACTGCATTATTGTAGGCAACATCTGCGAAAGGGAGTAGGTCCGTCCAATCGGATTGCTGGAAACTAAGAAAGCATCTTAAATATTGCTCAAGTACTGAGTTCAATTTTTCCAATTGACCATTTCCTTGTGGATGATGGCTAGATGTCAGTCCCTGAGTGGTCCCTAAGTGGGATAAAAATTCCTTCCAAAATGCAGACGTAAATTGCACTCCCCTATCAGAGATGATGCGTTGGGGTGCCCCATGCAATCTGTAAATATGCTGGACAAAAAGTTTTGCTAAGGCTTTTGCGGTGGGAATCTTTTGGCAAGGGATAAAGTGCACCTGTTTGGAAAACAAGTCCGTGACCGTCCAGACAACAGTATTCCCATTGCTTTCTGGTAATTCCACTATAAAATCCATGGCTATTTCCCTCCAGGGGTCTAAGGGATTTGCCACTGTTTGTAATAGTCTGGGCGATTTCCCTTGTGTGGAGGTGAGAGACAGATAAAGGTGGTGATCAGAAAACTGTCCCTCCAACATGTGCCCCTCCTCTCTGCATCTATCTCCCCCCCTCACATCACCATAGCGATGTGAAGGTGCGTAGCTCTGTGTGACCTTGCTTGTCTGATAACAGCTCGCATCAACAATATGTTATTGCCCACTTCTCCCTCTTTCTGGCCTCTTGCTTTCTATCCTTAAGCATTGGTAAAGGGTTTCACCAATAGAAATGCTGCTACGATGCCATTGCCATGTAAAACTTTTGCTGCTTGTAAAACTGCATATAAGGCAATAAACGCTGCATAGCAGTCAGCCATATTTGCACCCTGCAATGACTGAGCACTGATTACTACACCCTTGCAACCTCATTGCAGTTGCACACATTGGGAAGCTGGCCATGTAACTTTCTATGACTTTTTTATGGACGGCCACCAAAATTGCTGTTTTATTAAGTGTAATGTTTTTACAAATCCAAAATGCCCTGCTGATTTTGTGTCGTGGCAAAGCTGCATGAATGTGACTCTTTGGGTTGTTGGTATATATAGCTTTTCCCCCACCCAAGGCAGCCCGTCTCTCATTGTGCACACATTTTTGTTTTTCTGGAACATTCATCTGTTTCCAAATTTTTCCGGAATTCAATTCCGGTTTGGCTGCCCAGCTGTGGTTTTAATTTGGCTTGGGCTCTGGTGGTTACTGGCGCTGCCAGTTGTGATTCTACTATCATTGGTTTAGAGTCAGTGCCTCACATGCTGTTATATTGGGGCATGCGACATAGTGCATCTGCCAGGAAGTTCTTTCCCCCCGGCAAATGCTTGAGCGTAAATTGGAACTGGTGGAAATGCTGGGACCAGCGGGCTTGCTTGGGGTTGAGCTTCCTGGGTGTTTTCAGGGCTTCCAAATTTTTGTGGTCAGTCCACACCTGGAAAGGGATTTTGTTGCCTTCAAGGAACTGGCACCATGTGAGTAATGACCAACGTATCCCGTATGCCTCTTTCTCCCACACGGGCCAGCACTGTTCCATTTCCATGAGTTTCTTGGATGTATACGCACAGGGTTGCAATACCCCTTCATCGTTTTCTTGTAACAGTACAGCCCCCACTGCCATATCACTTGCATCCGCCTGTATTACAAAGGGCTTATCCATGTCTGGGTGCCTCAGTACTGGTTCGACAGAAAAAAGTCTCTTTAATCTCTCAAACGCTGCTTGGCACTCCATTGTCCATATTAATGGCTGGCTAGGTTTTACTGAGGATGCTCCCTTCGTTTTTAGTAAGTTCGTGAGGGGCAGGGCTATATGGGCAAATGAGGGGATGAATTGGTGGTAAACGTTTGCGAAGCCCAGGAAACTTTGCAGTTGCTTTCTTGTGCGGGGTGGTGCCCATTCTAATACTGCTCTGACCTTCTCTGGGTCCATTTCTATGCCCTGTGGGGATATGCGATAACCTAGGTAGTCTATCCTTTCCTGGTGGGATTCGCATTTCGAGAGTTTGGCATATAGGTGGGCGGCTCGCAGTTTCTTTAAAACTGCTCTGACTAGGTTGACATGTTCCTCTTTTGATTCGGTGAAGATAAGAATGTCATCTAAGTAAACCAGGACCCCCTTAAATAGGTGCTCCCTTAGAACGTCATTGATTAATTGCATAAATACTGCGGTGGCCCCTTGTAATCCAAATGGCAAGACTTTGAATTGGTAGCACCCCATGGGGCAGTTAAATGCGGTCTTCCATTCATCCCCTTCCTTAATTCTCACACGATAGTAAGCTTCCCTTAGGTCTAGTTTAGAATTTTTTTCCCCTTTTGAGAGGTGTGACAACATGTCTTTCATGAGGGGCAGAGGGTATAGGTTGCTTTCACTGATTGTATTCAGGGCCCTATAATCCACACATAAGCGTAAAGAGCCGTCCTTCTTCTCTCTAAAGAGGACCGGGGCAGCCACTTTAGGCTTGGCTGGCTCAATGAACCCCCTTTCTAGGTTTTTCTTTATGAATCTTTCCATTTCCTCCTTCTCCTTTGGGCTCATGGAGTATAATCTGGGCTTTGGGAGTTTTGCCCCAGGCTTGAATTCAATGGCACAGTCCGTGGGTCAGTGGGAGGGGACCTCATCCGCGCTCTCCTTCCTGAAAACATCAGCAAGGTCTTTGTATTCCTCTGGTATTTCTGGTAGTCCCTTTTCCTCTCCCATGGATGCTTTTTCTGTTCTTGATTCTGGTAGCTCCCATTGGGATTTTAAGTACATTGGGTCCCCCTTCGGGAATTTGATTTCTGCCGTCCTCCAATTCACCCAGGTGTTTCATTTTTTTAACCATTCCATCCCTAGGATCATTGGGCATTCCATGCCTGGGGTCACTACAAACGTTATGTCTTCCTCATGTTTGCCCAGGGAGAGGTGTATTGGTAAAGTGGCTAGGGTAGCTGGCACCCCCCCTGCTATGGACCCATCTAACTGGCCAAATGAGATTGGTTGTTCCAGTCTCCTTGACAGAATGCCCAGATTCCCCACTAGCATTGGGCTAATGAGGCAGTGGGTGCAGCCAGTGTCTATTAAGGCTTTCACCTTCCTGGCTTTGGGCATGGGGGGAATTAATATAGTCACTGTCTTGAGGATGGGTGCGATGCGTCCACTTACCAGGGTTTGCCCTCCGAGCTGTCGTCTGAGGCGTCCACTGGCCCTGTGGTTTAGGCTGGAGTTCTTTCCCCCTGATGAGCAGAGGTGGTGGATTCCACAGCCTCCATCGTTCTCATGGCAGGTTCTTTTGGCTTAGCTGGAGACTTTCTGGATTTGCTGGCCGGTGATCTGTCTGGGTTGTGCTGGGGGGCTTTTGAGCGGCATTCTACAGCCTGATGCCCTTCTCTCCCGCACTTGCAACACCCCATTTGCTTTTTGGCCATAGCCGATGGTTTCACTGGTTCACGTGTCAACTCAGGCAGTGAGCGGCTCCATTGTTTTCCTCGGCAGTGCCTTTTCAGTATGTCAATTTCTGCTTCCTCTGCCAAGACCTACCATTCCTCAAGTTGGTGTGTGTCCCCTCGGGGCAGGCAAGCATCATATAGGTCATAATTTAGTCCATCTTTGAAATGGCTAAGGAGGATGTCTTCCGGCCAGTTCAGTTTGCTGGCAATGGCCCGGAATTCTTGCGTATATTCGGCTACCGGGCGTTTGCCTTGCCTCATCGTTTTTACCCTTTCGCAGGCTTTGCGATTAGCCAGGGGGTGCTCAAATCGCCTTCTCAGAGAGGACATGAAACGGTTGAAGTCGTTGAGATCTGATGCATTGGAGTCGTGCAAGTTCACCACCCAATCTGCGGCCGGCCCAGCCAGGGCAGATTGCATGATCCGGATATGGGCTTTGTCGCTGGGGATGTGCCGCCTGTATTCCTCCATGTAGCTGAGGACTTGGGTTAGGAAAAAACCCAAGCGTGTCGGCTCCCCCTTGAATCTCACGTCCAGTGACGGGAGTCTTTGAATGGATCGGTGCCTTCGTTGTCGGTGGTAGTGTCTTCCATCCAGATCGCCATCTGCGGGTCAGTGGGAAGTGGGGACTCCTGGATCAGCAGATGTCCCTGGGGCTGCAGGTTCCACTTCCCCCTTGGTGTCTCTCCCTTTGCGGCTCCAGGACCTGAGGCGGCCGTAGGGCTCAGAATTCTCCTCTCCTAGGGAGCTGAGAGTTCTCTTCATCAGGTCGATAGCTTTCTCTAGGATCCAGCCGGAGTATGGTGCCCAGCTCCCTTCCTCTTCACTTGCATGCAGGGATTTCTCCTTCTCCTGCTTCCATTCTGGTTGGTTGGCCCCCCGTCTCAGGGTCATCTTTCTTGATTTCTTTTCCCACTCGCTTTTCTTTCCAACGCCCATTGACCACCGAGGTTTGTGGTCCCATGTGTCCACCACCTCTTCTCCTGAGGAATCTGACCTCTCAGATCCTGACATCTGGCAGGGTTTCAGTCAGGGCAGCGGCTCCCTTTCCGGGGAGTTTTCTCTCTTCCCTGCTCCGTCATCTGACAGTAATTTTTGCAAAGTCCCCCGGCAAGGTTCTCCCTTCCAGGTGGACTAATTCTGCAAGTCCTGTCTAATGTAAGGACCTGTTGTGGCTCCATCCTGTGGGTCCCTATCATCGGAGGAGGAAGACTCTGAACATAAAGGTGAGGAGATGGCCAGGCCTCCCTCTCCAGGACCTTCCCCTCTGGTGCGGCCTTCGGTGTCTTCCGACGGAGAGGAGATTGGCCAGGAGCCAGGTGCTTCTGGGATTGGCCAGGAGCCAGGTGTGTCGGACTCAGAGGAGGATACGTCTTGGCTGGATCCACGCCAGTGTCGGAGGGACAGACGTTCGCAGCAGCTAAAACGTCGTGCCAGAGATTTCAGCTGAGTCACTGGGCCATACCCCACAGGCTATATAGGCAAGGGGTGTGCTGTTTGAAACTCTTGTGACGGACAATACTGAATCTTCTGTTGCAGCACTCCAGAATTCTCCTGGACTTGATTTGTATTATCAGTAAAGGTCTTGGCAGGCAGCCACGGAGTTGCTGCCAAGTGTTTATCTGTATTTGGCAGTGCTGAGCAGTCTTTTAGCCCTCGGCTGACTGGTTGGGGGGTGTGAGTCGGACGGGGGACAGAACATCTTGTCCGTCACCAGACCTAACCATCGTTAACCCACGATGGACCAACAGCAGCAGCAGCAGCTTCAACAGCTGATGGATGCCAATCAGCTATTGCAACAGCAAGTAGGCCATTTAACGGCTCAACTTGCTTTGGCTAATGCTCCTGCTGCTCCTCCCCCCCCTCCTCCTCCTCCACGTTCAAGATGCCCCGTGAACGTGCCAGAAAGATTTTCTGGGCAGATGGAGCTGTTCCCGGCCTTCATGGGACAATGCCAACTCTTTATGGCGATGAGGCCGGAGGATTTTCCGGATGATCGGGCTCGGGTGGCGTTTGTGATCAGCTACCTTTATGGCTCTGCCGCCCGATGGGCCACGCCCCTGCTGTTGCAAAACAGTCCGTTACTCCTAGACTACCAGGGCTTTCTGCAACTCCTGCGCGTCATGTACGAAGACCCCCTTCGCATGCAGACGGCAGCAAGGCGCATTAAGGACCTCCGCCAAGGGAAGCGCGCCTTGCAGGAATATATCGCTGAGTTCCGCGTTCTCGGCCAGGACTCAGCCTGGAATGATGCTGCGTTGATGGATGCCTTCCAGGACGGCCTCTCCGATGACCTGCAGGATGAGTTGGTATGAATGGAGGTGCCCCAGACCCTTGACGCTCTGGTGCTCCAGTGTCTGCGCATCGATGCCCACCTTCAACGGCGATGGCCTCGTCGATCCCTGCCAGAACCACTGCCAGCGGCGGCACCCCCGCGTTGCGCACCGACAGGACCCCGGACCACCCACGCTTTGTGGCAACGGGTGAGGAGCCCATGGAGATCGGAGCAGCGTGACCTCACCTGACAGCCCAGGAGCGGATGCGGCAACGCCAGGGGGGATTGTGCCTCTATTGCGGTGAGGCTGGACATTTTGCCGCCTCGTGTCCCAGGAAGCAGAGTGGGGCGCTCAAGCCTGTTCCGGAGTCTCGGCGTGATCAGCCAGGAAACGGGCCAGGCCTGGTCTAGGGGAAACCCTGGGCCAGGCACGAACCCATGCCCCACCGGAGTTGGCGGCTGTGGACTATGAGCCCCCTCGGCACCTGATTCTGGACACCCGGGTGTTGTTGGCCAACCAGTCAGAGGGGCTCCAGGCACATGCACTGGTTGACTCGGGGGCCACGTCGAACTTTATGGACCAGGCCTTTGTGGCCCATTTTAAGGTCCCCTTGGTTCCAGTGGACCCTCCGTTGAGGGTCGAGACCATTGATGGGCGGGAGCTCGTGGCGGGGCCCATCAAATTCGCTACCCAGCCTTTGCGCCTCGCCATTGGGGCCCATGAGGAGGCGATTCAGTTTTATGTGACGGCGGACCTTCATTTTCCCTTGGTCCTGGGGATGGCCTGGCTTCGGACTCATGATCCTCAGGTGGCATGGTCGAGAAACGCCATCTCATTCCCGAGCCTGCAGTGTGTCGATCACCACCGCCACACCTGTGCCGGCCAGGACGTCTCCATCCCTGCCGTCTCCTTGCCTCCTGAGCTGACGTCCTTCGCCGATGTGTTCAGCGAAAAGGAGGCGGACCGATTACCCCCGCATCGACCCTACGACTGCCCGGTGGATCTGCTGCCCAACGCGCCACTGCCCACGGGCCACCTGTACTCCATGTCGGAGCCCGAGTTGGCCACTCTGCAGGATTTTCTGGAGAAGAACCTGGCCCATGGGTTTATCCAGCCTTTGTCCTCCCCGCTCTCGGCCCCGGTCCTTTTCGTGAAGAAGACGACGGGGGACCTACGCCTGTGCTGCGATTACTGGCGCTTGAATGCCATCACAGTGCAGAATCGCTACCCCCTGCCGCTCATCCCCGAGCTGATGGAGAGGTTGCGGGAGGCCTTGATCTTCACCAAGCTCGATCTCTGAGGGGCCTACAACCTGGGGGGACAAGTGGAAGACAGCGTTTGGCACCCGATATGGCCACTTTGAGTACATCATCATGCCGTTTGGGTTGACCAACGCCCCTGCGGTCTTCCAGCACCTGATGAACGACGTGTTCCGGGACATGTTGGACTGGTTCGTGGTGATCTACCTGGATGACATTTTAATCTATTCCCAGAACCAGGAGAGCCACCTCCAGCATGTCTGCCAGGTCCTGCAGTGCCTGCGGGAGAATCAACTCTATGCGAAGTTGGAGAAATGTTACTTCTTCCAGACTTCCATAGAGTTCCTTGGGCACATCATCACATCCGAGGGCATCGCGATGGACCCGCGCAAGGTGGAGGCCTTGCGCAGTTGGGAACCCCCACGTCGGGTGAAGGACGTCCAGCGTCTGCTGGGGTTCGCCAACTACTACCGGACCTTCATTCCGGGCTTCGCCACTCTGACCTTGCCGCTGACCCAAATCCTTCGGAAGAAGGTCCTGTTCCAGTGGGGGCCCCTGCAGCAGCAGGCATTTGAGGTCCTCAAGCGGGCCTTCATCACGGAGCCGGTCCTCAGGCATCCCAATCCACACCGTCCGTTCGTGGTTGAGACGGATGCGTCCAACGTGGCGATTGGAGCGGTTCTGCTACAGGCCCCAGTGGATGGTGGCACTCTTTTTCCCTGCGCTTATTACTCCTGGAAACTCAATCCTTCCGAGTGCAACTACACCATCTGGGAAAAGGAGTTGCTGGCTATCAAGGCCGCGTTTGAGGCTTGGCGGCATCACCTTGAGGGGGCCCGATACCAGGTGGAGGTGTGGACGGACCATCGGAACTTAGAGCACCTCACCACGGCCAGGAAGTTGAACCAGCGGCAGATCCGGTGGTCGTTGTTTTTCGCCCGGTTCAACTTCCACGTCACCTATGTTCCGAGCGGCCTCAATCAGAGGGCGGATGCGCTATCCCACAAGCCGGAATACTTCTGCCCCAAGGACCCCCTTCCCCCTCGGACGGTGCTGCCCGCAGAGGCCTTGGCCGCGGTCCAGGAACCGGAGGACCTGCGGGCTCAGGTGCTGGAAGCGCAGCGCCGTGATGACTGGTCGCAGCAGCGGAGAGCGGAAGTTGGCCCAACGTCCCCATGGACCTTGGAGGACGGCTTGCTGAAGCACCGGGGCCGACTGTACATGCCTACAAGTCCGCTCCGAGCCCTCGTCATGAACCAGTGCCATGACAATCCCGCGGCGGGGCACTTCGGGTTCTTTAAGACCTTGAATCTGGTGACGCAGACTTTTTGGTGGCCTAGGGTACGGCATGACATGCACGTTTACGTGATGTCCTGTGTGACATGCCGACAGGCCAAGTCCGCGTCCGGCCCACCTCCTGGACTCTTCCAACCGCTGCCGACACCGGAGAGACCGTGGGGTGCCATCTCCATGGATTTCCTGACAGATCTACCACTGTCCGCCATGTTCACGACCGTCCTTGTGGTGGTGGACATGCTCACTAAGATGGCCCATTTCATCCCGTGCCGTGGACTGCCATCAGCCCGCACCACGGCCCGTCTGTTCCTGCAGCACATCTTTCNCCTCCATGGCCTGCCGGACAGGGTGGTGTCGGACCGCGGGGCCCAGTTCACGGCCCGCTTCTGGAAAAGCCTGATGGCCGCGCTGGAGGTGCAGGTGTGCCTATCGTCGGCGCACCATCCGGAGACTGACGGGGGCACGGAGAAGGTCATCGGCATCCTGGAGCAGTACCTCCGCTGTTTCAACCAGCAGCAGGACAACTGGGCCAAGTACCTTCCCCTGGTGGAGTTCGCGTTCAACAACTCCGAACACACCTCCACCCAGATGACCCCGTTCCACGCCAATGTCGGATACCATCCACGGTTTTTCCCATTGGCAGTCCCAGATTCCCCTGTTCCCGAGACCCAGGACTTCCTCTCGGAGCTGCAGGCGGTGCAGCAACTGGTGCGACGGCAGCTGATCCGGGCGAAGGAGGACTATAAACGGGTCGCCGACCGCTCCCGATGGGCAACGCCACCGCTGGAAGTCGGAGATCGGGTGTGGCTGTCCACGAAACACCTCCCCACGGACTGGCCGGTGAGGAAACTGGACCACCGCTTTATCGGTCCCTTCCCAGTCGAGGCGGTCATCAACCCGGTGGCCTACCGGTTGACTCTACCACGCTCCATGCGGCTCCACCCCGTTTTCCATCGGTCCCTCCTGGTCCCTGAGGCCCCAGCGAGCCATCTCCGACGCCCGACTATGCCTGCCCCTCCAGTCGCAGCCGACGAGGACGACACCTCGACGTACGAGGTGGACAGCATTCAGGACTCCCGTTGGCTGAAGGGGCGCTTCCAATACCTCATCGCCTGGAAGGGGTACGGGCCCGAAGATTTCAGCTGGGTGGACGCTTCTTCCGTTCAGGTCCCTGACCTGGTACGGGCCTTTCACGACCAGTTCCCGTCCCGACCACATCCCGACCGTCAGACCCGGGGAAAGGGCCCTGCAGTGGGGGATAGTGTTGTGGCTCCATCCTGTGGGTCCCTATCATCGGAGGAGGAAGGCTCTGAATATGAAGGAGAGGAGATGGCCAGGCCTCCCTCTCCAGGACCTTCCCCTCTGGTGCGGCCTTCGGTGTCTTCCAACGGAGAGGAGATTGGCCAGGAGCCCGGTGTTTCTGGGATCGGCCAGGAGCCAGGTGCTTCTGGGATTGGCCAGGAGCCAGGTGTGTCGGACTCAGAGGAGGGACTTGGCTGGATCCACGCCAGCGTTGGAGGGACAGACGTGCGCAGCAGCTAAAACGTCGTGCCAGAGATTTCAGCTGAGTCACTGGGCCACACCCCACAGGCTATATAGGCAAGAGGTGTACCGTTTGAAACTCTTGTGATGGACAATACTGAATCTTCTGTTGCAGCACTCCGGAATTCTCCTGGACTTGATTTATATTATCAGTAAAGGTCTTGGCAGGCAGCCACGGAGTTGCTGCCAAGTGTTTATCTGTATTTGGCAGTGCTGAGCAGTCTTTTAGCCCTTGGCTGACTGGTTGGGGGTGTGAGTCGGACGGGGGACAGAACAGGACCCACCCCACTTTGTATCTTAAGAAGACAGAACTCTTGGAATATTTCTTCCAACAGGCATCTTTATTAAGAGAAAATGGTTTCAGGCATTCTAGACAGGACCTGGGGCCTAAGCCCTACGGTTCAAGGTTTTAAGGGGTCCCCAACAGCCCCACCCCACCCCACCATCCTTCCAGCGACAACCCCAGGCATTACATTTCCACCCCCTTTTTCCTCACTGCCGGTGGAAGGGAGACTTCAGAGAGGAGTAGATGAAAGCTGATAGCCCCATTGTTATGATTAGTCCTTTTGGTGGTATCCACATTCAGTCCCTTTGAAGTTGTACCGAAGGAAGTGAGAGCCATAAAACCCCTTTGTTCACCTCCCCTTCCCATTCATCGTATGACAGAATCCAGAGAGGGCAGAAATGGGGTTTTCCATAGTCGATAACTAGAGATGAAATATAATTGGATTCTGACAGTGGTTCACAGCTGTGTACAAAGAAATTATCTGGCCAGTTTTCCTTATCAATCCCCATCTAAGGGGGTGGTTAAATCTGCAGACAAATAGCTACTAAAAACATGATGAAACTTAATGCAAGAAGGACTACTAGATCTGGAATGCAAACTTCCAAATGACTACTAGATGGCAGAAATGATATTCAGATGATGAACTCTTTATTCACATCTAGTGATTTTCTGTATTTTTGCAGTCCAATTTTTTTTGTTAACCCCAATTAAAAAGCCTGCTCTGAGTAGGGTTTCAACTTGATATGGGGCCAACTAATATGGAAACTCTAAATTAAAAGTAAAAAAAGGATATTAAAATCTTATTAACTACAAGAAAAGTAGCAAAATGACATTCTCCTAGGTATCTTAAAGACAGCCTTCCTGTTTACAGATAAATAGGCAAAGTTAGGAAAAAAACCATATCAAACTGCTTAAAAATAAAGGGTGTTATTGTTAGTGCCCTTTTCATCACTGTCCATACATCTGAAATGTGATTTGAGTCATTTTAATAATTCAAACTTAATGGTTTTGCAACACCCAAGTCACAATGGCAAAGTGTGAGGAAGCTGGGGTACCATCTGAGACACTCCTTTTTTTCTTTCTTTTGTTGGTTTGTTTTTTGTTTTGACACTGTGTTACATCTGTTTAGGGTTTGTGCTACAATTCTGTGTGTTTCCTATCTGAAATGGCAGGAAACCATGCTATAAATTTGTAAGACATTTTGCTGCTTCACACTGAGTTATTGTATAAAGGGAATTTCAATCATTGTTATGACTAGGACAAATGAAAACAGTCCAAGCAAGAAGAAAGCTACTGTCAGAGTAAAGTAAAATTCACAATCTTGCTTCTCTTCTCTCTTTTTGCAATAACCTAGTGGTTGTTCAAAAAAAGTCAATCTAGTACAATAGTTGTCAAATATTTAGGTGCCCCGTGTCACCTTTAAGGTCATATATGGCATGGGGGGCTATGTTTGTTTTTTTGTTTTTTGGACTGTCTGTCTATGATGATTTCTCTCCATTCTACCAGATCTGGCAGAATGGTAATTTTCTGGGTCCCCTTAAGTCCTTCAGCAATAGCACTGTGTCCAAGAAGGTGTGCCTTCTCTGCCACAGTACCTGCCCTATGGAATAGTTTCATTTCAGAAGGTGGTAAAGATCTGCTTTTTTTAGTCTGAATGTTAATGGAGTTCTGGTATCTGAGTATGTGATAGAAACCCTGATGATGTCATGTATAAAAACAAGATAAATTATATTATGTCACTTCATTGATTTGTGAATGTACCTAGGTGATATATTATTTTTAACTTTTGCTGGCCATACAGAGTTCCACTGGATAGATGGGCAGGCTTGCAGTTGTTTAAATAAATAAATAAAATAGTTCAGCTATTGAACTAAAAAAAGGAAAACACAATTTACCTTCACCGTAAAGAACCACAGGATGATCTTGAAGAAAGTATGTGGAAATCATTAGCAAAATATGCCTTAAGCCCAAGATGTTAGAAGAACATAGAAAGTAATCCTGCCTTGATTCCCTTTGGTATAAGAGGAAAGGTACAAGAGCAAATGCTGTCAGGCTTCCAAGTTCTGTTATTAAAGTCTCTATCCATAAAGCCGAGCTTCAGCATTCCTGGTGGAGTCTATTTCCTGACCTGACCTGACCTGCCACAAAGGTCTGGGATCAGGTGATTGGGGGAATGCTATGTATATTATCACTAACACATTTCCTTTATTTCAGTTTTTCTGGGATATCAACTGAGTGTTTTAATGGATAAATTGTATTTGAGGAAAAAAAGTGCTTGCATGACTTGTTGATATCTCAAAACACTTTAGATTTGGGGGCATTAAAATAGCCCCTCTCTCCCTTCTTTATGCTATGCATCCAAAAAATTCCACCAGAACTTTTTTTTCCCTTAAAGCCATTTAGTCTGACATATTAATCAGTAAAATGTGCATTGTTTTCCCCAAAACAAATTACACTATTAATTAAAGAAACTGAAAAAAAAGAAAAAAACCCTGACATTACTAGACAACTCTTTTTTTTCCCATTAGAAACATGTATTCCTAAAATGCAAGATAGTACTTGTGGATGATGGAGCATTGATAAGGAACTTAGATTACTTAGTTGTTACTAGAAAATTTATTCTAACTGAAGATTTCTGTTTTGTTTGGCTTCCAAGCCAGCAACGCCAGATGACTGCCTTTTGGCATGCTCTGATTGCAACATACTATATATTTTCTGTCATTTAAAATAATCTAGATGTCTAATAACAATTTCTAAAATATTTTGAATAATATTTTAGTTATTGACAACTGCTGAAGTCCTGCCTATTTTTATTTCTCTTTTCATTTGGGTCTAAGTGCCAAACCTCCTATTACGTTGTTTATTCTTTTAGAAATAGAGTTATACTTTTATTTTGAAGTAAAAACAGCTGGATAACAGCCCAGTCAAAATTTTCCACATCATATTGATCAGGATCATGTGACTACTCTTCTTCTAAAATAAAAGACATAAACTTAAATTATTTTTACAAAAGCCCAAATAATGTAAATTCAACCCAAAGGTTTTTTTTTGGGGGGGGGGGATTTCAAATAGGTTTAGCATATTTTTTTCAAAGATATTAAACACCAAATGGCAGTAGACTTTTAGGCTGATGGTCAAATAACTATCCTGGATTCAGAAGATTGCTGGAAATTTCAGTTTTTAGCAATGTGGAATATTTACCTGTCATCACAGTAATATGCTACATCAAATTTCAAACTTCAATCCACATTTTTATAATGTTGGTGTGTTCTTGTGAGATGTATTCCATAAAGGTTTAATTTACACCCACTTCTGAAAGCAGGGTTCCCAATTCAAAACATTAGAATTTATGGGATCTCTTCAGGTTCCTTTGTGGCTCATTGTGGAAACTTGGGTAAATAATGGAAACTGCTGAAACACAGGGCAAATGTGGGAAAGATGAAAAAAAGTACCAATGGATTTGTGCTGTCATTAGTATAAGTAGTCCTTGACTTACAACCATTCGTTTACTGACTGTTTGAAGTTACAACAGCACTAAAAAAAGTGACTTATGATCATTTTTCTCACTTATGACTGTTGCAGCATAGTCATGTGGTCAAAATTTGGATGCTTGCTGGGGACAGGTCTGGCAAATTAAATCATTAGATGAATTGAGACAAGATAATATTATCCAGTCCTGGTTCTTATATTGCCAGTTGGTCGAGAGATGGCGTATAGATCAAAAGTTAGGTGTAACATTGGAAGATGTGAACTTGATAAGACAGATTAAAGATCAAAGTAGAGCTCATATTAGGAGAATATATAGTGTCTTGATAGAGTTTGATTCGGAAACAGAATTAGTTAAAGACTGTATGATTAAATGGGCTCAAAATATTCAAGAACCAATTATGCTAGAAACATGGGAAATAATTTGGGTAAGAAATGTCAAGTTCACTCAGGCACAGAATTTAAGGGAAAATTTTTATAAAATGTTTTATAGATGGCACTTGGATCCCCAAAAATTGTCTTGCATGTATCCGAATTTGCAGCCAAAATGTTGGAGATGTGGTAATCTGGATGCAACTTATTATCATAGCTGGTGGACTTGTAGGGATGTTAAAGCTTTTTGGATTAAGGTTTGGTGGAACCTTCAACAGATTTTTAAGAAAAAGATAAAATTTGCACCGCAATTATTTTTATTGGGTATCATGGATAATTTGGATTCAAAAGAAATGAACTTGATGTTGTACTGTATAACAGCAGCAAGGACATTGATTGCTCAAAATTGGAAAAAGAAGATATTACCGACTATGGATGATTGGAGACAGAAAGTCTCATACTTTGCAGAAATGGCAAAAATATCCGCATACCTGAAGGACCAGTCTCAAGAGAAATTTATCTTGATATGGAGAAGATGGATAGATTATATTCAGAGAAAATATGAAATGAATAGTTATCATATAGCCTTTGATTAATTATTGTTATTAATAAATATTTTCATATATAATTTATATATATAGTTCATAGTTAAGTTGATTATTGTATATTAGAGTTAAAGTAAGTATATACTTGTTTATATTATGAATGGATTGTTCGGGTTAGATTTGGTTTATTATGTGATTATTCCTGTACTCAGTTCTGGGAAGTCCGGGGGGGAGGGGAGAAGGGGATTAGGGGATAGAAATTATAAAAATTGATGTATTTATATATTATAGGTAAATAATGGAAATGTGTTAAAGAGAGGATGCTCGGCTAGTACCCCAAACTGCATTTGGTGAGGTGGTTGAGATGGGATGTAGGAGGTAGAAAGGAGGAAAGAGGAGAGGTTGTGGGTGTAGGGGGAGGAAGGAAGAGGAAAGTGAATGAGGGTGGATGCAAGGCGGGGACTGCCGAGCGTCCTCGAAAATATATTGAGTAGGATTACCTTTTTTGCTTGTGTACGTAAATGCATCATATCTGTACTATTTGTTGTTTAATTTTAAAAAAAATCAATAAAAATATTATTTAAAAAAAAATTTGGATGCTTGCCAATAGATATGCATTTTTTTTATTAAACATTTTATTAGATACAAAAGAAAAGAAAAAAGAATTTAAAAAAACATTGAACGTGGTGTATCGTCTTTGACATATATCTTTGTCTAATCATTCCATACTTTACATATGAGAGTAAATGTTATATATAAAGCTATACATTCCTAGTAATCTTCTTCTATTTATATCCCTTCTATTGACTTCCTTCTTATTTCCCTCCACTTGTAAAATTTATTCCAAATTAGGTAATATTCTGTTTCCTCCTGATTTTTTAATTCTTTAGTCATCTTATCCAATTCTGCGCAATACACATTTTTTCTTATTAACGCGTTTCCGCTAGGCACTTCAGCTGCTTTCCAGTTTTGGGCAAACAAGATTCTTGCCGCCGTTATCACATGTATAATTAAATATATATCATCTTTGTTTATGTTTTTTTCTAATATTCCTAATAAAAACATCTCTGGTTTATATTGACTTTTTTGACCCGTCATTTCTATTATCCATTTCCAAACCCTAAGCCAGTAAACCTGTACTACTTTACAAGCCCACCAAACATGAAAGAATGTACCCTTTTTCCTTTTTACAATTCCAACACATTGGTGAGTAACCATTGTACATTTTTGCAAGTCTGCCGGTGGCAGATGCCATCTATAAAGCATCTTGTAAAGATTTTCTTTGTAGGATGTTGCCAATGTAATTTTATTGTTACGCTCCCAAGTTTGCTGCCATTGGTCCAAATTTATTGTGTGTCCCAAATCTATTGCCCAGGTAACCATCATTTCTTTGACTTGCTCCTCATATAGTTTATATTCTAACTTTCTGAGGTTTTCGCGGGTGTTTGTATGTAGGTTTTTGGTTATTCGGGTTTTCTCCCACGTAGAATTGGAAGTGTCTTGGCGACGTTTCGACGAAGTCACATTCGTCATCTTCAGGCTGGTGTTTTCAGCTTCGTGCTTCTGTGAGATCGCAGCTGTTTCTTCCTTTTAACTGCCAGTGGGGTTTGAACTGATTGGGTGGGAGCTTGGCTGTGTTCTGATTGGGTGGAGATGTATTCTGATTGGTTAAGGGGCTTGGCTGTGCTCTGATTGGATGGGGGTTGGCTGTGCTCTGATTGGATGGGGGAGTGTCCTGTTTGGGTGGGGGCTTTGTTGTGCTTGGGTTAGTCTGAGTTGCAGGGGGATTTGAGATGGTGAGCTGCATTGCTTTTGTTTGGCTTCGTGTTCGTGGTCGTGCCACATCTTTATGGTGGGTATCAGTTTGCTTCATGTATGGATTGGGTGGGTTTAAAGTGGCTAATGATGCAGCTGTGGACTGGCTTCTAGTTTGTGGTCGTGCCTCATCATCTGTATGGGTTTGGGTTTGCTTTTTGCGTGGATGTGTGGTGGTGACATCCTGTGTGGTTTTCGTGAGTGTGGGTCTGGTGTCCTTCTTTGTGTAAGGAACTCGTTTGCCAATAAGGGCGGGTTTCCAAATGGCTGGTAGGCGGGAGGTATCATCTCATTTATTCATGCTGTGTGGGCGTTTTTCTATCTCGATGGCTTCTCTGATTATTCTGTTGTTAAAGTGTTCAGTTTTGGTGATAGTTCTGGTCTTTTTAAAGTCAATTTTATGTCCTGTGGCTTTAAGGTGTTGGACCAGGGAAGAAGTTGGTTCCTCTTTTCTGACTGAGTTCTTGTGTTCTTCAATGCATGCACTTATTCTTCTGTTGGTTTGTCCGATGTATGTGGTGGGGCAGGCGGTGCATGGGATTTCATATACTCCTTGATTTTCTAACTCAATTTTGTCTTTGGGGTTTCTTAGGATGGTGGATATTTTTCGGTTTGTGCAGAATGNTGTCTTGATGTTGTGTTTGTGGAGGATCTTGCTGATTCTGTCTGTGGTGCCTTTTATGTATGGGAGGAGGGCTTTGCCGTTTTCTTGTTCTCTGTCTTGGATTTTAGTGGGGGTTTCTTTTTGGATTAGGTTAGTAATCTTATTTCTTTGGAATCCGTTGGACGTTAGTACGTTGGTGAGAGTGTGTAGTTTGGTTTTTAGGTGTGGTTCGTCAGCTAAGCGTTTTGTTCTGGAGATGAGTGTCTTGGCTACGGAGTTGATCTGTGCTGGATGGTGGTGTGAGAGTGCGTGCAGATAGCGGTTTGTGTGTGTTTTCTTCTGGTAGATGGTGTGTCCTAGGGAGCCATTGGATTTCTTATAGACTAGGACATCCAGGAAGAGAAGTTGGTTATTAGCTTCTGTTTCCATGGTGAACTGTATTTTGGGGTGTAGGCTGTTGAGATGTGTGAGGAAGTTGTCCAGTTTTTCTTTCCCATGTGGCCAGATTATGAAGGTGTCTTCTACGTACCTGAGCCAGAGTTTGGGTTTGTGATCAGATTTTTCTAGAGCAATCTAGAGCAATCTCTCCCCCAAGACGTCCCAGTCTCATCCCCCTCGCCCACTATCTGGGCGTCCTCGATCATTACTCCACGCCTAGCATTTCGTCAGTCAATCCATTGTCGGCAGGTCGCTGGATGCGCTGGGGAAACCCTCCCCCCACTTTGCCTCGACCGGGTTGTCATAGGATGTCTGACGGTGCTGCTGGCGGGTGGCTCATCCTCCCCCTGGTCCTTTGGTCTCGTGTTGTCTCGCTCATTCGCCTGCCCCTTGGATCTCAATCCTTTGTTGGGTGAGCTGTCTCTCCCTGCCGGGGGGGGGAGAGGCACGTCATAACCGCCTCTGGAATCGCTGTGACGGTTGTTTACTGGGATCCGTTTGTTGGAGGCCAGCTGATGGCTGCGCGTCTAATGGAAGGGGGCCGCCATTCCAGGCTTTGCTAGTCCGATCGAGTGAGGGCAGGTGGGGGCTCCAAGGGATGTTCTTTTTCCAGTCTTGCATTTCCCTCCTCACTCTTCCTGGGTCGTTCGTACAGCGATTGATGTTCCATGTCCTGAGTGCTCGGTGAGCTGAGCACAGGCCTACATGGCGGTTGATTGAATCCGTCCCTGACAGCCATGCTTCTTTTAGCAGACGGCCTCCCTTCGTGGAGTCATTAGCTAAGACCTGGGCATTCTTGGGGGAGAGACAGAGCCGGAGAGGTTGACAGAGTGGAGGCGGCCTGCCGGGAGAAAAGTAGAGCGGGGGCGCCCCGCGAGAGAGACGGAGCCAAGGTGCCTTACGAGAAGGACGGCACTAAAGTGCCTCACCAACCATACAAGATCAGCAGTGGGGGAGGGAGGGAGAGGGAGGGGAATGGAAACAAAAAGAAGAAAGAATGACCTATGCCGGGGCGCAGGGAGAACGGACACCGTGTTCGTAAGAATTCAGGAAACAACTTACATTCCCCCCACCTCTCAGAGACAGACACACGTATAACAGCGGGGGAGCCGTATGCAGGGAAAGCAAGAATGCTTTACCATCGAATCTGCCTAACATCCTGATGATAAATGTAATAGCACTCAAAGAGACGCGAGCTCAGGGAGAGGAGCCGAACATCAAAGCAGGCAGCGCGCTCGAGGTGTAGCAGAATCAGCTGGGGCCGGTCACGCGCTCCAGGAGCCGGAAGCAGGCGTTGAATGGCTGTATATAAGTCTTTACCGGCATTTGCCTTTTTAGCCCTGATGATGTCAAGTGCACTTGACGAAAGCTTGGAGGATTAAACTCTATATGTTTTTATAGATTTCTCTTGGTGGTCACTTTATTTTGTAATGAATATTCCCAAGAGTCGTATTTTTGTTTTTATTTCTGAAGTGATACAGAAATTGCAGAGTTTTGGAAAATGATCAGCCATTAAAAAGATCACCATGTGCAGTTACCTTAAGGAAGTTTCATAGCTTGCATAACATGCTTAACTGAATAGAGAGGATGATTAAGAAGTTGTACCAGTACTATAACCCAACTAACAAATTAACACAGATGGGTCAATTTTATTTTAAATTAGTTCTAG
>NW_015388717.1:87341-90997 GCF_001527695.2 Protobothrops mucrosquamatus
GCCTTTCTCGGCCAGCCCGGGTAAATTCGGCCGTATTCTTCAGCCAATTCTTCATGTTATGCTCCAGGTACGGCCCTCCCCCCTTCCCTTCCATTCCCTGCGGCACTGCGTGTTGAGGCTGGGACGGAATACCCCGGGCCGCCGCAGCCAAGCGCGAGGGGGAACGCCAGACGCCTCGCCCGAAGGGGGGAGGCCTGGCAACGCTGCGCTCTGCCGGGCGCTCACCGACAGAGCCGGGGGGGGCCGACGCGGCCACGGAGGAACAGCCAACTGCCGGCAACCAGCCGGAACTGCTGGGGCCGGCCCATATTGAAGAATACGGCCAAATTTACCCGGGCTGGCCGAGAAAGGCGCACCTCCAGCCTTCCCCGCAACCGGGAGAAGCCCCCTCCCTTTTGCAAGATCGCCCCCTCCCCGCTTTTGGGGTGGGGGAGAATTGAGAGAGAGAGAGAGAGAGAGAGACAAACACACACACACACACACAAAGAGGAGAGGGGAGCCGGCCGGCCCACCTGTTTCCCCCTTTCCCTGCGCGAGCGTGTGTGGATTCCCCCCCCTTTTTTTTCTGCTCGCCTCTCTCGCCCGCCCGCCCGTTCCAGCTTCTCACTATCCAAGAATACCCTTCCAGCTGACGTGGGGCATGTTATCAACTATTGCTTCTTTGTGCAAAGTGCTACAATCGCGCGGTTACCAGAGGGGTGGGGTTGCAAACAGGCCGATTAGCCCAGGCGGAAAAATGTGTGTGCTGAAAAATGCCCCCTCGGCTTATACGCGAGTCACCATTTTTTCCCAATTCTTTGTGGCAAAATAGGTCCCTCGGCTTATAGTCGGGTCGACTTATACTCGGGTATATACGGTATATATACCAATAAATAATGATCACCAAGAGAATAAATAGGAAATATTTAATAAATCAAACCTAGCTTTCGTCGGGTACTCCCGACATCGTCAGGGTTTTAAAAAGGCAGTCTCTGGGAGAAGCTTACATACGATCTCTAATTGCCTGCATCCGGTTTCGAGATCGCGTAACCGGTCCCAGCTGGCTGTGCTTTTGCATTCCGAGTGCATCTCTTCCGTCAGCGTGCGGCTCCTTCCCATCTCCTCTCCATACTCCACCGCGTATGCCTCTATCATTAACTCTGGGACTGGGAAGGATCCCCTCAACTCCCCCACTGATGGTAATTATCTCCATTCCCCCACATCTATGCACACAACTTTCTTTACTAGATGCGGGGCATGGATCGTTCAATTTTCTTCTGGCCCCATTGTGTGTTTCAACTGAGTTGTGATCGAGCCTCCTGTGGTTGTAATCTGGGTGTCTCACCTTGTTTTATAATATCTACCTTCCTATCTACCTTCCTATCCCCTTTAATACATGTTATCCCAGTTTGTTTATCATCCGTTCTGACATCTCTCTCACTTTGTTCCTGAGGGCTGTTCCTTTGTGCCATGTCAGAGACGGGACCTTGCCGCCCCATCCGCTGCTGGTCAATATTTTGTCCGTTCCCTTCAAATCCCTTGTCCTTATCCTCCCCCCCAGGGGGTTCCTCTGCTGTGGTGGTAAACATTCACCGCTCGTTGTCCCCTGTTCCCCCATCAAATCAGCCGGTATTAGACCCCTCCCTCTTCTCTGGTGCAATCTAGTTGCTATCGTGTACCTGTCAGTTCCACTCGCTGAGGGGTTGCCTCGTTGCCGACCGGGCGTTGAATGGGCATATGTGGTGCTTGGGGAGCCATTCGGGACCACATCTGTTTGATCATGTGGGGGAACGGTTGCAGCCTTTCTTCCTCGATCGTATAACTCACGCTTCAATCTTCTCCAGCGATTAGAGTGTCGGTTCATGTGCCATGTCCTTAGCGTTTGTTGTGCTGGGAACATATCTATATGCTGGTTGACAGAATCCTTTCCCGAGAATCAGGCTTCTTTCAATAAACGCCCCCCTTTTGTGGCATCGCCAGCCAGGACTTGCGTATGGTCGAAGTCAAAGCGATGGTCATATTTGGCCATATGTGACCAAATTTGCGAATGCTGTTCTCCCCTCTTGATTGCCAGTTTATGCTCGTGCAGGCGAGTTTTCAACCTTTTCGATGTTTCACCCACATAGTTGCTCCTGCAATCCATGCAATCAATTTTGTACACAACCGCCGATCTTTCTGCGGTGGGAATATATAATTTGTTTTCTCTCCGAACCTAGTAATATTTTGTCAAGCCCTGTATCTTGTCTATTAATTCCCCACTCTTTCTTATCTTTCATATATTTCGCTTGCATCTGAAGATAGGACCACCATTCCAAAACTGTTCCCTGTTGTCTCAACTCTTGTCTTTGCTTTAGATGGCCTTCCTCTGACAGGATATCTTTATATGTAATAACCTTATCTTGCCTGTATAAGTTGGGGTATGTAACTACTTCTAATGGTGAGAGCCAACCGGGAACTCCTGTATAATGTTGGCGTTTTAACTATGTTCCAGCTTTTTATGAGTTCTTGCTGAACTTTGTGCCTCAGGAAATATTGATAGTTCTTATTTTTCCTTGTCCATAAGTGAGCATGCCAGCCCTGCTGGAGGTCATGCCCCTCTAAATATAAACATCTTTTGTTTTGCAGAGTAATCCAATCCCTAATCCACGTCAGGGCTGCTGCTCGATAGTACAGCTCCCAATCCGGAAAGCCTAATCCCCCCCTTTCTTTAGCATCCTGTATAGACTTTTATTTTATTCTCGCCTTCTTTCCTTGCCACACAAAATCTAAAGTTAATTTATTCAACTCTTTAAAAAAATTTTTTATCTAATTGGATTGGAATATTTTGAAACAAGAATATCATTTTGGGTAAAATATTCATTTTCACTGCTGAGATTCTTCCAAGAAGCGAGAGATGTAGGTTTCTCCAACGATCTAAGTCAATTTTTATGTGCTTTACTAATTTTCCATAATTGTCCTCTTTGATGAACACCATGCGGAGATAACAATTCCCAGATATTTTACTTTAGGAACTATTTGTATATCTAATTTTTCCCCAAGATTTTCTTTTTGCATATTAGTCATATTTTTTGCTATGATCTTTGTTTTGTTTCTATTTTATTTATTTATTTATTTATTTATTTATTTATTTATTTATTTATTTATTTATTTATTTATTTATTTATTTATTTATTTATTTTATATCCCGCCCTTCTCCTTATCTTCAAGCCTGCCAAATCTCCATACTCCTCCAATATTTCAAATAGTTTCTGACCTGATTGCACTGGATCTTCCAATATAAATACTAAATTGTCAGCATATGCTTGGAGTTTGTATATTTCCTTCTTAACCTCAAGCTCATTGATCTGCTCCTCTTGCCTTACTACTCTTGCTAAAATCTCCAACGTATATATAAACAATGGTGAGAGAGGGCATCCTTGCCTTGTGCCTTTCTGAATACTAAATTTATTAGTGGCCTCACCATTTATTATGATCTGAGCATTCTGTTCAGAGCATATTGCAGTTATTACGTTTAATTTTTTTTTACCTAGATCCATTAGTTTCAATTGTTGAATCAGAAATAGCCAATTGACATTGTTCTATCCCAGCCTATTGCCGTCCTTGTTAGAAGCTCAAGGACCCAACCCCTGCTGATATAATAGGCTGGAGACTTTAAAACGGCGGCCCAGCAGCCCAGC
>NW_015388717.1:94454-95571 GCF_001527695.2 Protobothrops mucrosquamatus
GGAAGGAAATAGTCCACAGGAACACGTTGCAAACAAGACGAACAGACCAGGATTCCAAGAAGCACTTTGCAAACGGTTGCCTTCAGCAACCAGCAACGCCCACACCTCCCCTTTTTATACAGCAGTCCCAGGGCATTGCCTCTCATTGCCTTCTCCTTTTACTTTGGAGTAGTCGCATAGACTGTTGTTGTTTTTCTCTTGCTAATTGACGACGCCTGCGAGCATCAATTAGCACATCCAGGTGTGAGCCTTCCGAATCTGACTCATGCTCTTCACACAGCTGAGCTTCATCAGAAACATGACTGGAGGGGCCAGGCTCTTCATCAAGCCGTGAGTCTGTAATCCATCAGAGCCTCCCTCTGACCCTGACGGTCCCTCAAAGGCCTCCTCCACCTCCTCCTCAGATTCCTCAGACTCAGCTGTTGGGAACACAGGCTGGCACGGAATCACAACACTATCCCGCACCGCAGGGCCCTTCCCCTGGGTCTGCCGATCTGGATGCGGTCGGGATGGGAATTGGTCATGAAAGGCGGTCACCAAAGCAGGAGCATGAACAGTGGTCGCATCCTCCTAGGTGAACTCCTCTGGTCCGTAACCTTTCCATTCATACTGGAAGCGACCTTTCACCCAATGGGAGTCCCGAATGCTGGCAACCTCGTACTCGGGAGCATTGTCTCCATCACGTTGTTCTGGTGGGGGAGGTTCGGCTCGGCGGAGTGGACACGCTGGTTGCTCAGGGACCAACAGAGAGCGGTGAAAGACCGGATGTACCCGCATGGAATGTGGCAGAGTTAAGCGGTAGGCGACCGGATTGATGACAGCCTCGATGGGGAACGGTCCTACATATCGGTGGTCTAATTTCTTGACTGGCCGGGTTGATGGTAGGTTCCTGGTGGACAGCCATACCCGGTCTCCCATCGATAGTAGAGGCGTATCCCGCCTCGACCGATCAGCAAACCTTTTGTAGTCAGCCTTGGCCTTCTCCAACTGTCGCTGCACCAATCGATGGATCGCCTGTAACTCTGCCATGTAGTCGTTCGCTGGTGGTCCCGGTGCGTCTAATGGGGAAAGAGGGAAAAACCGAGGGTGATAGCCCACATTGGCTAAGAATGGGGTC
>NW_015388717.1:97096-107147 GCF_001527695.2 Protobothrops mucrosquamatus
GCTGGTGGTCCCGGTGCGTCTAATGGGGAAAGAGGGAAAAACCGAGGGTGATAGCCCACATTGGCTAAGAATGGGGTCATCTGCGTGGAGGTGTGCTGGGAGTTATTGAACGCAAACTCAGCCACCGCCAGATAGTCCACCCAATTGTTCTGCTGCTGATTGACATAGCAGCGCAGATATTGTTCCAGGATTCCAATGAGCTTCTCAGTCCCTCCGTCAGTTTGGGGATGATGTGTGGACGAGAGGCAGATCTTGACGTCTAACACCTGCATCAACCCCTGCCAGAAACGGGCTGTGAACTGGGCCCCCCATCGGACACGACACTATCAGGAAGACCATGCAGCTGAAACACCTGCTGGATGAATATGTGACCGGTGGCGCGGGCAGACGGCAAGCCACGGCATGGGATGAAATGCGCCATCTTGGTCAGCATGTCCACCACCATAAACACTGTCATGAATCCAGAAGACGGGGGTAAGTCCGTCAGAAAGTCCATGGACACAGCCCCCCAGGGTCGTTTGGGTGTCAGCAAGGGCTGCAGTAGTCCGGGTGGGGCCCCTGGCACTGACTTGGCCTGCCTACATGAAATACAAGAGGAGACGTAGGTCTGAACATCATGTCGGATTCGGGGCCACCAGAAGGTACGGGAGACCAAGTTCAGGGTCTTGAACAGGCCAAAGTGCCCCGCCGCCGGATTGTCATGACACTGGCTGAGGATGAGTCCCCTGAGCGGGCCCCCAGGAACATAGATCCGATCACGATAGTGGAGGAGTCCATCCGTGACTGTCCATGGGGAATTGGGCCCCACCTCCTCCTTTCACTGAGCCAACCAACCATCCTGCTGCTGGGCCTCCCGAATCCGAGCCCGTACATCTATCGGCTCCCGCACCGCAGCAAAAGACTAGATAGGGAGCACTGTCCTGGGCAGAAGCTTGTCTTCTGCTTGGGAATATTCGGGCTTCCTGGACAGAGCATCCGCTCTTTGATTGTGACCGCTGGGTATGTACGTCACCTGGAAATTGAACCTCGCAAAGAAGAGAGACCACCGGATCTGGCGTTGGTTCAATTTCCGAGCGGTCTGCAGGCTTTCTAAATTCTTATGGTCTGTCCGGACCTCGATTTGATGACACGCCCCTTCCAGATGATGCCTCCAGGCCTCGAATGCCACTTTAATGGCCAATAGCTCCTTCTCCCAGATGTGCTCTGCCAGATGGTGCTCCGCCAGATTCAATTTTTGTGAATAGTACATGCAAAGGAAGAGGGCACCGCCGGGCATCGTTGCCTGGAGTAACACCGCCCCAATGGAAATGTCGGAGGCATCCGCCTCCACGACAAATGGCCATTGTGGGTCAGGATGCTTCAGAATGGGCTCCTTCATGAAGGCTTCCTTCAAAGCCTGGAAAGCCCGTTGTTCTGGAGCATCCCACTGGAACCGAGTCTTTTTCTGCAGGAGCCAAGTAAGGGGGCTGTCATGGTAGCAAACCCGGGGATGAAAGTCCGGTAATAGTTGGCGAACCCAAGAAGTCACTGGACATCCTTCACACGACGTGGGGGTTGCCAACTCTGCAAAGACTCAACTTTACTCGGCTCCATGGCGATGCCCTCAGGAGAAATACAGTGACCCAAGAACTCTATAGTCGTCTTGTAGAACTGACACTTCTCTAATTTAGCATACAGCCGATGTTCTCGGAGCCACTGCAGGACCTGACGAAGATGCTGATGATGCACCTCTCGTGATGGGGAATAGATCAGGATGTCGTCCAGGTATATCACAACGAACTGATCTAACAAGTCCCGGAAAATATCGTTCATAAAGTGCTGGAACACGGCAGGGGCGTTAGTCAGGCCAAATGGCATCACCGTGTACTCGAAGTGCCCGTACCGAGTACCAAATGCTGTCTTCCACTCATCACCCGACCGAACTCTGACAAGGTTATAAGCTCCACGCAAGTCCAGTTTTGTGAAGAGCTTTGCCTCACGGAGCCGGTCCAAGAGTTCGGGGATGAGGGGCAGCGGGTATCGGTTGCGCACTGTGATGGCATTCTATTTCCAATAATCACAGCACAGCTGCAATTCCCCGGACTTTTTCTTGACAAAGAGTACAGGTGCGGACACCGGCGAGGACGAGGACCGAATAAAACCCCGGGCCAAATTCTTGTCCAAAAAGTCTTGCAACGTGGCCAACTTGGGGTCCGACATGGAATACAAACGCCCCACTGGGAGAGGTGCGTCAGGGACTAAGTCAATGGGGCAATTGATCATAGGGCCTGTGCAGGGGCAATTGATCCGCCTCCGTCTCGCTGAACACATCAGCATAATCCGCCAATTCAGAGGGTAAGGAGACCCCCCCTCTATCTGACCGGCACAGATGTGGCAGGTGTGGTCCACGCACTGCAAGCTTGGAAAGGTGACCAAGTTCTGTGACCAATAAATCTGTGGGTCATGCCTTCGAAGCCACGCCATTCCCAAGACCACAGGGAAATGCAGGTCTGAGGTGATATAAAACTGGATGGCCTCCTCATGGGTACTGATGGCCATACATAGCGGTTGCGTGGCAGCCTTAATTGGCCCAGACCGAAGCACTCGACCATCAATGGTCTCCACTAACATCGGTGGATCCACGGGACATTGGGGAATCGCCCATTGAGCCACGAATGCTGTGTCTATAAAGTTCGTAGTGGCCCCAGAGTCAATCAACATATGGACAGGAATCTCCTTGGGCAACTTAGGAAGAATCAGGTGCGCATCCAAGATCAAATGTTTTGGGGGTCCGTGGGCAGCATCAGAAGGGTGTGGCTTGGAGATGCGGGACGCCCGACCCAAAAAGCCTTTCAGGTCAGGCGTGGGCCATTTCCCGATAGGGGAGCCGATGACAGTCTCGGGACAAGCTCCGTCACAGACGCCCCTCGTCGCTTCTTGGGGCAGAAAGCGGCCAAATGCCAAGGGTCCCCACAGTAAAAACACAACCCTCCCGAACGTTGCCTGCTCATCTCTGCCACCGATAGACAAGGTATGGCAGCACCTAACTCCATTGGCTCCTCCCTCTGGACCGGGATCGCACTCACAACGGGGGCCGTTCGGGTCTCTGGGATGGCACGGTGACTCCTTCGCTGCTGCAGCCGGGCGTCGATCCGCCGACAGAGATGACAACCCATCCTGAAAAGCGTCCACGAGCGCAGCCTCATTCCAGGCTGAATCCTGTCTAAGCAGCCGAAATTCACTGATATAGCCCTGCAGGGGGCGTTGGCCTTGCCTCAGAGCCTTCAAATGCCGGGTAGCTGTCTGGGTCTTGATGGGGTCTTCATAAATTAACCGCATGTACTCACAAAACCCCACAAAGTTGTCCATCAATGGACTAGGTTGGGCTAGCAAGGGTGTGCCCCAACGAGCTGCAGGACCAGAGAGCATACTTATCATAAACCCCACTTTATCCCAGTCAGTGGGGAAATCATCTGCTTTCACACTGATATACAAGCGGCATTGTCCCATGAAAACAGGAAACATGTCCAGGTTGCGATCAAATTTGTCCGGCCTCCCCACTTGGCATTTTCTCCTGGGTGGTGGTGGAGCAGCAGGAACGTGGGCAGATAGCTGAGCAACTTGAGCAGATAACAAAGCCAGCTGCTGAGCAAGCTGGGCGTTCTCAGCACGTAGCTGCTCCATGATAGTAGGGGGTGAGGCTGACTGCAAACTGTTCTATCCCAGCCTATTGCCATCCTTGTTAGAAGNCACAAACAGCAAAACTCAAGTCCAAAGGAAGGAAATAGTCCACAGGAACACGTTGCAAACAAGATGAACAGACCAGGATTCCAAGAAGCACTTTGCAAACGGTTGCCTTCAGCAACCAGCAATGCCCACACCTCCCCTTTTTATACAGCAGTCCCAGGGCGTTGCCTCTCATTGCCTTCTCCTTTTACTTTGGAGTAGTCGCATAGACTGTTGTTGTTTTTCTCTTGCTAATTGACGACGCCTGCAAGCATCAATTAGCACATCCAGGTGTGAGCCTTCCGAATCTGACTCATGCTCCTCACACAGCTGAGTTTCATCAGAAACACGACTGGAGGGGCCAGGCTCTTCATCAAGCCGTGAGTCCTGTAATTCATCAGAGCCTCCCTCTGACCCTGACGGCCCCTCAAAGGCCTCCTCCACCTCCTCCTCAGATTCCTCAGACTCAGCTGTTGGGAACACAGGCTGGCACGGAATCACAACAGACATTATCGAATGCCTTCAAGAAACAAAAATGCCACTTGGCGGTTGCTATGCAATTCATAAAATTCCAAAATGTCTATAATTGTCCTTATGTTCCACTTAATCTGCCTATTCGGTAAAAACCCATTTTGGTCACAATGTATGAGCTCATGGCGGGGCCCATCAAATTCGCTACCCAGCCTTTGCGCCTCGCCATTGGGGCCCATGCTGGTATAAACAGGATCTGGCTGCTCTGGTTTTTCTCATCTGTCATTCCCCTCTCCCAATTTTCTATCACGTACACACAAAGCTTTATTGCTCTTTCATCTTTTCCCCTTTCATCCTTCCCCCTCTTCTTTCACCTTTCATCCTCCCTCCCCTTCTTCTTATGGTAGGATACCTGTGAGGCCCCCAAGCTGAGCTAGGCAGATCTGACAGACACTAATATCCTAGCAACCTCCCAACCAAGCTACTGTAATGGTGTCTACATGGCGCTACCTTTTAAGGCTGTCCAGAAACTAAATGTCATGGTTCCAATAGATGAAACCGGTAAAAGAACTTCAAGGCAAGAATTCTTCCTTAAAGAACATTTTATTAGGAAACAAAGTATCGGCACTTATATAGTTGAATCCAAAACTGAGATTCCCTCTCCCTGGATACAAAGTAACAAGTTGCAATTCCCACCCCACCCCACAAACGCTGTCCTAAATTAACGCAAGATGTGGGCTTTTCTCACCAGCTCCTCAGCCTGCCAAAACCTTATCAGACCATGTCCTTGAGTTCCCACACTTCTACATTGTTATGGCTAGCTAAACCCTCAAGCATTTACCCCATCCCCCCTTCTACATCTGAACTCTAAAAGAATAGAATAGGCATGTTAGAAGCAAAAGCAAAAATGGCTGCTGATTCTCAGTTGTCAGAGCGATGACATCCATTGTCACAGCGTTGACACTTTAATTGGTCCAAAATGCAGCAACATGGGTAGTTATGGGCCTACTTCAATAATCATGGATATAATCTATCTGGTCCAGCAGATCTGGGATAAAATCTATCTTGTCCAGTATGGTACAGATCTAAGATAGTTGCTTATACCCTTCTCTGAATATGTGAAATACATAAATAGGGATCTTAATGAATTGATATTTGGAGTATTCCAGTTTAATGTGCTATGCCCAGATTCAGTAGAAGACAAAGCTCTGTACACATGTATATGAATCTTGCTTTGCCAAAGTGAGTTCAATCATTTCAAACCCATATATATGTGACTACTCATTCCTCTCAATGTGGATCCAAGCAGATTGCCAATGTTTATAAGAAAAGTGTTGCATTTCCTTCCTTCAGCCAGTACTCAATTAGAAAGTATAAGACTGTTACAATTGCAATCTAAATTACTTACACATGTCTCTTGCCCAGTAAATGTCTTGTTTTAATTAAACTTGTATGAATACGTGAACACCTATATTAACAGCTATACTAACCTGATCCACCATATCTGCATATGCAATAGATTGCAATTAGCATCAAGAGATGTAGATCATTCTTTCCTCATTTTTTTTTATGAAGGTGAAAATTCTTAGACAAAAGATGATTTAAACCAAGATTCTCCAATATTTATCCACAAGGTTTGATGGGACTGTCCAAGGAGTTAATGTTATTATTATTCATACTACTCTTAGTTAAATTTCTATTTATTAAATTATTTTCATATAATGTTTAGAGGTTGAAGAACAATTTGAAACTGCATGAAGGTGATCGATTGATTCTGTAATGTCATCTGTACTTGTTCTCTATGTCTGATACAAATGAATGATGAAATTGCTTGAAGGAGAAAAAGTAACATTGAGTTCTGAGTGTAGTAGTGGGGCCATCTGATGAATAGCAGAATGTATCTTATAAATTGTTCCATCTTTGAATAAAACCCTTGTCCAACAATTTTCTACATATTGCATATATATTGCATTACCTAAAGTCCATTCTTAGGCATTTTGGCAATACTTCTTCACTACTTTTTCTGGAGTTGATATCACTGCATCTGGTTAGCATTTACGACAAGCAGTCTTTGTGCCCTTGAGACCAGCTGTTATTACTACAATAGAAAAACAGTACTATCTCCTATGTCAGAAGAAATTCTTAATATTTTTCTGACCAGATGTATTTAATTGTGAATAGAACAGTATGTATTTGTGGCAACAGTTAATCTTTGAAGACTCAAAAGTAAAGTAACATTTTTAGACCAGCTGTATTTTTTGTGGATAAGCTTAGGCTTGCTATTAAATTGGAATCCATTTCTCTCCACCAGTATCCTCCTTTAAAGCAGATTAGCACCATGGAATTCATGACTCAGCTAAGCCCAAGACCTTAAAGATTCACATTAATCACTAGAACACAAAACATATTAAAAGAAATCAACAAGCTCCTCTAGTCCAAATGCCAGCTGATCCTATAAATTTGATGCTATAGCAATTCACTTAAATTCGTGTCCCAGTCTCTATGTTTATATGTTGCAACTGTGAAATCAGATTGCCCACTCTCTTTTGGTGAAGTCCAGCAGGAAACAAGAACATTCAAAAATAACAAAGCTAGCAAAGTCTATTGTGAACATTATTGAAAACAGTGAGATGTTCTATTTGGAGTTTCCTTTCAACACTTACTTTTTATCCAAATAAAGATTAGGAAAATTAAGGAAGGAGATAAATATCAATGGCAGTTTATAATGGCTTTAATTAGGAGTCTTCTTCCAGACTGTTATGAGTATAACATCTTCCAAAGAACACAAGAAGAGTGCTTTACTTAATCCATCATACTGTTCCCATGGTGGCCAGTCTGATAACCTGTGTGAAATGGGACATGAATAGACAATTACCAGCAACTGCTTCTGTTTCTGAAGTTGTAGTTAACATCTGTTCTTAGTATTCATTGCTAGCTTTACTGTATTCTCCATCAGTTTATCTAATTTTCTTTAAAAGCCACCCATCTCAGCAGCTATCAGTGTCATTTATGCTAGCTAGTTCCACAGTTTAATCTATTTCTACATGAAGAAATATTTCACTGTACTTGTGCTGAATGTCCCATCGGTCTACCTCTTTAACTGGCTATAGATTCTAGTATTAGATTAAAAGTCAAAAAGACCCAATTCATTGCAGCCTAGAGAGCAGAGCCATAGTGTATCTTCTTATCATTTTGCTTTTGGAGTTGCTTGAATGTTTTTGAATATCTGAGGAATTATCATGTTTTTCTTAAAATCTGAAGTTTGGGAAAATGTCTGCTATCTGTTGTCAGGATCATCTTCATATTAAGACTGTGTGTAATTTTTAGAGCTGTGGATTCATGGCACAAAAGACAGAATATATTACCTTGGCATGCAAGTCATATTTATTTTGGCTTAGCTTTATAGTGTTCTCTTTATTTTTCATTTAAAATCTCATGAAAAGAGAGGGAAGCCTTATTTTATAGGATGGGAAATGTAAATGATATTTCCATTAAGAGTTCAAGGTTGTAAAAATGTTCCTTAAGTGTATCCAATCCTTTATCCATACCGATATTGCTGCTTGATAATATTTTTCCCAATTCGGGAGGCCGAGCCCTCCTCTTTCCTTTGCGTCCTGTAATAATTTTAATTTAATTCTTGGTTTTCTACCTTGCCAGATAAATTTGGATGTAATTCTGTTTAAATTTTCAAAAAAAACCTTGCCTAATTTAATTGGTATGCATTGGAATAAAAAGAGTAATTTGGGAAGTATATTCATCTTGATTGTCGCTATTCTCCCCATAAAGGAGAGCTACAAGTTTTTCCATCTGTCTAAGTCTGCTATAATTTGATCTATTAATTTATCATAATTTTCTCTTTTGAGTGTAATACATCTTGCCGACAGTTGGATCCCCAAGTACCTTACTCTTTTAGATGTCTGGATATTGATTTTCTCTACTAGCTCAGTTTCTTGTAAATTGGACATGTTTTTAACTAACATTTTAGTTTTTTCTTTATTGATCTTCAACCGTGCGACATCTCCATAATTTTCCAGCACCTGTAATAATCTTATTCCAGATTCTAAGGGGTCTTCCAGAATGAAAACTAAATCGTCTGCATAAGCCTGTAATTTAAATGTCTCTTTTCTGATTTCTAATCCTTTAATCAGCTTATCTTTTCGAATTATTCTTGTGAGTGCTTCTAAAGAAAGAATAAATAATAGAGGAGATAGTGGACAACCTTGTCTTGTGCCTTTTTGTATTTGGACGCTATTTGTTAATTCTCCATTTATGATTACTTTTGCTTCTTGTTTGGAATAGATTGCTTTAAACATGTTTATAAATTTTCCCCCGAATTCCATCAGTTTAAGTTGAGTCGACATAAAATTCCATTTGACATTATCAAACGCTTTCTGAGCATCAACGAAAATCAATGCCGTTTGTTTTTCGCTATATAATTCATAATATTCTAAGATGTCTAGTATAATTCTAACATTATGTCTAATTTGTCTTTTAGGCAAGAAGCCATTTTGATCGGTATGGATAAATATTTTTTTAATCCTTCTGCCATTATGGTCATGAAAATCTTATAATCCGTGTTCAGTAAAGAGATGGGCCTATAGTTTTTAATGCAGGTCAAATCAGAGTTTTCTTTAGGTATTAGTGAGATGATTGCTTCTTTCCATGAGTTTGGGGTTTATGCTATATTTAGTACATCATTAAAAATGTCCAGTAGGGTTGGGGCCAAAAGTTCTTGGAAATTCTTATATATTTCAGACGGTAATCCGTTGGGGCCAGGTGTTTTATTACTTTTTTGCTTTTTAATTGCTTCTATAATTTCCTGGACTGTTATATCTTTATTTAATATATTTTGGAATTCTTCCGGAACCTTCGGTAAGTCCGTTTTCATAAGACATTGTGATATTCTTTCCTCCGTAACCTTTTCATCCTCTTTATAAAGATTTTTTATACAATTCATACGTCACCCATTTTTTTCCTTCATTTTGATGTACCATCTCCCCTGCTTGATTACGTAATTTACTAATCCATCTTTTATCTTTTTGTTTTTTCAATCTATAAGCCAACCATCTCCTGGGTTTATTTACCTGTTCAAAATTTTTTTGTCTAATACTTTTTTTTTTTTTTGCCATTTCTCCCTTTTCTATAATGTTCAATTTATGCTTACCGTATATACCCGAGTATAAGTCGACCCGACTATAAGCCGAGGGACCTATTTTGCCACAAAGAATTGGGAAAAAATGGTGACTCGCGTATAAGCCGAGGGGGCATTTTTCAGCACACACATTTTTCCGCATGGGCTAATCGGCCTCTTTGCAACCCCACCCCTCTGGTAACCGCGCGATTGTAGCACTTTGCACAAAGGAGCAATAGTTGATAACACGCCCCACGTCAGCTGGAAGGGTATTCTTGGATAGTGAGAAGCTGGAACTGGCGGGCGGGCGAGAGAGGCAGGCAGAAAAAAGGGGGGGGAAATCCACACATGCTCGCGCAGGGAAAGGGGGAAACAGGTGGGCCGGCCGGCTCCCCTCTCCTCTTTGTGTGTGTGTGTGTTTGTCTCTCTCTCTCTCTCTCTCTCTCAATTCTCCCCCACCCCAAAAGCGGGGAGGGGGCGACCTTGCAAAAGGGAGGGGGCTTCTCCCGGTTGCGGGGAAGGCTGGAGGTGCGCCTTCCTCGGCCAGCCTGGGTAAATTCGGCCGTATTCTTCAATACGGGCCGGCCCCAGCAGTTCCGGCTGGTTGCCGGCAGTTGGCTGTTCCTCCGTGGCCGCCTCGGGCCCCCCCGGCTCTGTCGGTGAGCGCCCGGCAGAGCGCAGCGTCGCCAGGCCTCCCCCCTTCGGGCGAGGCGTCTGGCGTTCCCCCTCGCGCTTGGCTGCGGC
>NW_015388717.1:108383-155384 GCF_001527695.2 Protobothrops mucrosquamatus
TTTTTTTTTTTCCTTTCCCTTCCCTCAATCGGAGAGACTCTCCAAGGTTGAGCTCTGGAGTTTTTGGTGCTCTCCAAGATTTTATTACCGTAACCTAACCGGGTAATAATCGGGTTTTTGTGTGCGTGTGTGTGTTTTTGTGTTTTAAAGGAAAACGGGGAGAAAAAAAGGGCGGGGAAGTTGCCGGTCATTCGTGCTTGCTGTTGGCATTTATTCTAAGGGAGAGACATCAGCTTGGGGTTTTTTTTTCGTAGGGGATCCACGCATGAACGAAGCCCCACTCCCCCGCCCCTTTTGCTTTCGCTCCCGAGCCGGCGCTTTTGAAAAGGGCTTGACTCCAGCCTGGGATTCGGAGCGGGAGACGGCGCCGCTGCTGCTGCCGCCCGCACTGCTGTGGACTTAACAATATCCGAGCAAAAGACTTTGCAAAAGACCACCCCGCCAAGGGGGAAAGGCGCGCAGTTGGGCACCGTCTGCCTTCGGCGTCTCTTTAAACGGTGCTCGGATATTGTAAGTCCATAAAGAACTGGGGAAAAATATTGACTCAAGTATAAGCCGAGGGGGGCATTTTTCAGCTCAAAAAATGGGCTGAAAAACTCGGCTTATACTCGAGTATATACGGTATTTAAATCTAGCTATTGTTTTAGGTCTCTACATTGTGGGGGTTTTTGTAGTTCTGATTCTAATTTTTTGTATTCTTCCTCTAAACTTTTTTGATATTGCCTTTTCTTTTTATATTCATTGGCCATGTACGCAATTGCAGTTCCTCTCATAACAGCCTTGGCTGTGTTCCATAAATTTTGAGTGCTAGTCTCCTCTTTCTTATTTATCTGGAAGAATGTCCGCATTTGTTCCTCCATCTTATGCTTAAATTCTGTTTGGTTTAAGATTGCCTTTTTTAGAGTCCACCTCTTTGTTGTTGTCTTCTGTTCTTTCCATTTAATTATAATGGGATTATGGTCTGCCCAAGTATTAATGTCTATTACTACATCATCAATATCTGAATTTAATTCTTTCATTGTCCAGACCATGTCAATTCTGGACCATGATTGATGCTGCCCTGAATAGTATGTAAATTGCTTTTCATTCAGATTTCTCTCCCTCCAACTATCTTGAATATTTAATTCTTCCGCCATTTTAAGAAAAAGTACCAAGTAATATTCTCCTGTTTTGTTTCCTTACTTCCTCACTCTTATCATCTAATTCTCTGTCTATAATTGCATTAAAATCGCCAATTATACAAATGTTCTCGTATTCCATATCAGTAATAACCTTATGCAGTTTCTTATAAAATTATCTTTGTTTTTCATTGGGGGCATAAATTCTTACCAGGGCGACCTTTTTTTTATTCAGGGAAATTTCAATAATCAGTATTCTACCTTCCTCATCTCGATAGATTTGTCTTGCTGGGATTCTTTCTTTAACATATATCACAATTCCTCCTTTTTTCTGCTGTGAAAGCGATACAAATTTGATTCCTAACTTAGAGTAGTCTAGTAGATCCTGATCTTGAGTCTTTATATGTGTTTCTTGTAAAATTGTTATGTCTAAGTTTTTCTTACTGAGCTTATTCAAAATTATATTTCTCTTAGTCGGGGAGTTTAGTCCATTTACATTTAACGATAATATTGTTAATATTTCTACATTACTGCCTCTGTTTTGATCTTGTCGCTCTTGTCGGTCTATCTTCCTTGAGTTCTTTGTGTTTACTTTCATCATCATTGTCATAGTTCATTCTCATTTTTTCTCTTCTCTCTGTTTCCTGTTCTTTGCCTTGTAATGTTCGTGTCTTTCTATTATATCTCTCTGTATTGTTCTCTTCTCTTAACTCTCTTTCTTCTAGTTCATCTTCATTGCCTAGGTGCTGCTGGAAAAACTCTTCTGCTTTGTCAATCGAATCTAGCTTATATCTTTTTTCTTGCCAGATCACCAGAATCCCTTCTGGCATTAGCCACCTAAAATTGATGTTTTGTCTTATTAATTTTGCTGTAATATGTTGTTAGGCCCTTCTCAGGTCTCTTATCCTCCTAGGGACTTGTTTAAGAACAATTAGTTGTTTACCTCTGTATTCTATTGGGTCGTCCCTTGTTCTATGCAAAATCTCATCCCTAATTGACTTCTTCACAAATCTGATATGTACTTCCTTGGGTAGGTTATTTCTTCTCGTGTAATTTGTGTGGATTCTGTATATTTCATTAATCTCATTTGCCATCTCTTCTTTCCCTGTCCCTAGGGCCCTTGCTAACAAGTCCGTCATCATTTCTGGGAGGTCCTCCCCCTTCTCTTCTTTCACTTTTTGAAAACGTAAATAATGCTCTGCTTTCTCAGTTTCAAGCAGGATGATGGTTTTTTCTAATTCTTTGTTTGCTTGCGAGAGTTTTTCATTCATTTCATCTACTCTTCTTTCCTCCTTATTCATTCTGTCGAGGTAAAGATTATTAAAGACAAGTAAAAAGTTATAGACAACAACCTTTGTAAGTTTAAAAGGCAGGTAACGAGGATAGAAGAGAAATTCAAGAGGTCATAGTAAGGAATAAAGTGGATATTCTTTTTTTAAATCCTCATGATTTCTCAGTATAACCTCTTGCATGGATTGTAGCATTGCTTGTAGGTCTTTAAGTGAGCCTGCTCTCTCCCGTGGCATCATCTCTTCTATGGATCTTTGCCTTGCAGGGCTTAATTCCGCCGATGAGGCTTGGGTTATGTGCCTTCTTCCAGTCCCAACTTTTGTTAGATTTGGGATGCTTGTCATCTTTCTAAATGACGTCAACCAACCCTCCAACTTGTACACGATCTTTGTCTTTCCCTCCACCACACCTGGAGAATTTATTATTCTTCCAAGATTATAATCACTAGTGCCTTATATCTTAACAATGATATATTTTGTTGCTAACACAATATGAAACCTATTACACTTACACTTCTAATACACAATAATCAATATTAATCAGTTGCAAGTGTTTATATTCCACTACAGTCCTAATTTATCTATATAATAACATGTAACAATAATAAAACCATTAAATTACCTCAATATTATAACCAGTATTCAGTTCATTAGCAATAAAGACCATGTTTTACAGTCAATCCCTTAACAGTTATAAATATTATTGTATTCAACAAGGAGACAAGTAAATAATTTTTCTCACCCTCCTTGGGCATTCAACCTTTTGTTCCTAGTTAGCCTCCTCCAATTCAATCATACAATAGGTTATGTTCAATTAATTCTTATTGGTCTAAGCTCTCAAATCAATTACAATTTATCCCTTTTGTTTTAGAAACTTTTTAAAGCAATTAATTCACTTCTTAAGTTCTGAGTATCACTCTTCCCTCATTTAATGCTGATTGGTCGTCAGTTCTTATTCAAGATGTCCGCTCTCTCTGCTCAGTCCACACTGTCATTTTTCAAGTTTATTTTATTTTTTTGTTAAACTACTTCTTGGCTTTGCTGCAAGAGCCAGAAAGAGAAACCACCCTTGATCACCAGTCCTTACAGCCTGTGAGTCTGTTACTTTAAGGTCAGATCTCTTTTTTTCCCCTGCCTCCTTTTTCGCCGCTATCTGACAGGGGAGGTGATTTCCCCCTTTCGCTCTGGGGCTTCTCCTCTTTTCTTCTCTTCTTTGAAATTCTCCAGAATGATTTCACAATCCAGGAGACTATAGAAGACTACTGGCATTAGAAGGCCATGACATGCAAATAGGGTGGCATGCCATAATGCGGGACGGGAAATATAAGGCTCATCAGTACTTTCAGAATCACCATATTAGACGGGCACTATTAGACGTGTGGATAAAAATTAAAAAATAATAATTATATAGAAATTCCCAATTGGCTATACATATTAGAGATATTCATGCACCCCAAATTCATAAATTTAGGAAGAGTAGTCACATATAAAGATATCTTAGATGAGAATGGAGACCTGAAAACAAGGAAAAGATTATTAGAAGATGGTATAGAATTGGAATGGTGGGCATACTTACAAATACAGTTGCGATACAGAAAAGACAAAAAAGAACCAGGGATAAAATTAGAGCATACACAATTAGATAAAATCCTTCTAGGAACAGAAGATCAAATGATAAAAAAGATATATCAATATTTATTAGAACAAGATTTGTTAGAAGAACAGGTAAAAGAAACAATGTTAATCTGGAGCAAAAAATTTGTTTACAGTATTGACCTAGATAATTGGCAATCATTATGGGATAGAAACAGGAGGTTAATGCTAGCCACCTCATATAAAGAAAATCTATACAAGATGTTTTATAGATGGCACCTTCCCCCTACAAGGCTAGCAAAAATAGATTTAAAAACCTCACCGACATGCTGGAAATGTAGAAGGCTTCCAGGGACTTACTATCACATGTGGTGGGAATGTTCAAAAACGCAAAATTTTTGGCATCAGATAAAAAATTGGTCGGAAGAAATACTATTACAAAAAATTGATTTAAAACCAGAAACCTTCTTATTAGGGATTATTAATGATAAACTCAGCAAAGCATCTTTCTACTTACTATTGCATATTTTAACCGCAGCAAGATTGGCATACGCCCAAAAATGCAAAGGAAAGGAAATCCCCACTGAAGAAGAAATAATAAATAAAATCTTATCCTGCGCCGAAATGGACAGGTTAACTCTAGAGATTAAAAATAAAACTGAAACAGAGTATTATGAAATTTGGAAAAAATTGTACAATTGGTTAGAGATAAGGAGGATTGCTGAGATGATTATCGATTGATTAGTTGATATTGTAAGGACTTCTTATTAACACCTATATTAGGACACAACTGAAAGATATGTAAATACAACTTTGACGACTGAAAGATGGTTTACCAAAAAATTTACAGATGTTATATGTACAGTTTGTTATACTCTGTCCTGTTATAGAATGTATTTTAAGTTTCTGTTTTTCTTTCTGTAACATAAGGTAATACTAATAGCAGTGTTGTAGCCAGGGAAGTTGAATCATGTCCACTTCTGTTTTTAAATGTACAGTTAATAAAATTTGGGGAAAAAAAGGTTGTAAAAATGTATTTCACAGGAAAAATCAGTTATTTGTGATCTTTCATAACCATTTTTAAGACAACAGATAAATTATTATATGACATCATGTTTGCTTTACTCTAAAAATGCATAAAAACATCAACATTCCCCATGAAGGTTCAAATATATTTTGATTTCCAATTTGCTTCATATTTATTTCAATCCACATGCTCATTGACAAAGGTAGTTTAAGGTAGTCTTAAAAATACTGCATGCATACCACTCCTACCTATCTACCTTAAATCAGTGGGCTCGATATAGAGCCATGTAGGGCCTCAGAGGTGACAATCAGCACTTTGAATTTCAACCAGAAATCAATAGGTAATGTGTAGCTCCTGAACCATTGGGGATATGCCTATCATTACCAGGGCTGCCACACTTTGTATTTTCTGTCTTCTGAAGGCTTTCCAAGCGCACTCTGTACAGAGCCCATTACAATATAGGTAGTCCTTAATTTACAACAGTTCATTTAGTGACCATTCAAGTTATAATGGGACTGAAAAAAATGACATGACCATTTTCCACACTTATGACTGTTGCAGCATTCCCATGGTATGTGATTAAAATTCAGATGTTTAGCAACTGACTCATATTTATGATGATTGCTATGTCTTGGGGTCATATGATCCTTGGATATTGTGACCTTCTGACATGTTAAATCAATGGGGAAGCCAGATTCTCTTAACAACTGTGTTACAAATTTAAAACCTGTGGCAAGAAAAGTCATAAAATGGGGTAAAATTCACTTAACAACTGTCTCACTTAGCAACAGAAATTTTGGGCTCAGTTGTGGTCATAAATTGAGGATTATCCAAGTTGGCAGATTACTAATGAGAAACTGAGTCAATTGTATGGCCACAACTGGTTTACAAGATGTAACTGCAGAAAAAGCTACATGTTCATAGGAGCCAAGCAAGAACTGCAATTGAATTTGAATTCTGAGACTATGGCATGGCTACCCAGATGGACTTGCCTATTCACAAAATGGTTGTATATAAAACACTAAGGCCAGAAGACAATATATAAAATGTTCCCTGTACTATTTCTACCATTGCATCTTACCTGTGCCTTTTTTTTCCTGGACTGACAGGCACATTTATGGATAGAGTATTGGACTGCAGCAACCTGTCTCCTTAAAAAAAAAGATTGAAATTCCCTTATGTAGAGATTGTGCTGAATACAAGCAATTAGAGCAGCAACAGCAGCATTACAATCTCATCACCATCCTTTCAGGTAAGAGAAGAAACCACATTGCATATCCCTGGTTCAGCGGACATTGTCCGAATCTAAAGTGGAAGACAATTTTAAAGTCCTTATTGTTGTAATGATATTTGGGAATAATCTTGGAAAACTGGAGGAAGAGCCACAGTCAAAACAACCATGATGAAAAAGTTATCTCAGCCCACAGAAGGAAAAGAGGCACTGGAAGCATCTCAGAAGGGCCCTCCTTAGTTTTCTGGGAAATAAAATAAAGGAGGGGAGAAATACTTTCAGACTTGCAGTATGCTGTTACTGTAACTTTACAATAAAGGTAGTGTATGGGTTTGTGTTCATGGTTTGTGCTTCTTGTCTGGCTACCACAAAGGGCTAACAATTGTATTACCAGCTAATATCCCAGTTTTCTTAAATAAGATGAAACAAATAGGACAATTACCTAACATATCTATTGCTTTAAAACAAAAACAAAAAAACCCCAGTAAGTAGCGAAGTACCGTATATTCCGGTGTATAAGATGACTGGGCGTATAAGACGACCCCTGACTTTTGAGAAGATTTTCAGGGTTTAGAAAGTCATCTTACACGCCGGAAAATACGGTAGTTGAATAGCAGGAGGACAGCTTGTGAGACCAAGCCCATCTGAAGCCATGTTTTACTTTCTTTTTGGACAGATTAAAAAAACCCCTATTATTCCTGTCCACTCAACTGAGGTATACATAGAACAGGATATGAATAAATAGATTCTTCTATTACCCTAAACCATTATGACTGGTTTAATGTAGGTTACATATATCCAGCTACTGATGTTTGCAAATTATGGCTTATGGCTTTAGCCCATGTGTGAAGGTACTGATGTTTATTCAACAACCATAATTAAAGCAAAATAGCTTTAAATAGCACCAATGGCTGTCCGAGCCAGTCCCGAGCCGAGCGGAGACAATAGGGGAGGGCACAGCCAGCCGCCCGACTCCGATGACACTGCCCGATCTGCTCCGGCCCGGCCCCTCAGATGCTGGTCCGTCCTCCTTCCTCCTGGTCTCCAGTTGGCCCTCGAGCGAGGCAGCTGAGCGAGCGGAGGCAAGGCGAGGTGGCATGGGATGGCATACTCGTCCCACCGAGGCTCGCTCCTCTCTCGCTGGCTGGCTGGCTGGCGGGGGCGGGCTCAGCCTTTGGAGAAAGAGTGGAGGAGGCGGAGGAGGTGGTGGCGGCAGCAGAAGAGTAGCGAGGATTGATTGGTCGCTTGCAACAAAAGGGGGTGCGAGCCAAGGCCGCAAGAAGGCGACGCGGCCGGGAAAGTGGCGGGGGGGAGCAGATAGTTCTTTCTCCCCCACCCGCAACATCAGATTTTTCTTAATGCAATCACTCTCCGGCGGGGGGGGGTTGCAAAGTATCAATATAAATCTATGGATAGATGTATATAAAAACAAAAAAGGACACGCGGCGAAGCAACTGGAAGGGGCTGCACAAAGGGGCTTCTGTTTGTGCAGCCAGCAACTCTGTATCTCCCCCCCCCGCCGCTCCCAGAAGCAACCTTGAGCATTTTCCCTTCCCAAGCGTTCATTATATGGATACTGTATATTCCGGCGTATAAGATGACCGGGCGTATAAGACGACCCCTGACTTTTGAGAAGATTTTCAGGGTTTAGAAAGTCGTCTTATACGCCGGAAAATACGGTAATAAGGAAAAAAGGACCTGGCTCAGCTTGTTCTACACCTCTTCTGTGGTGGATGTTAAACTTTTAAAAAGTGATTTTATGGAGAGTTATTACTTGCAGTAACAATAAATGTTAATGTTGATGAAGATACAAATGCCTTGAGTCATGGTTTCTTAAGTAACCTGCCAGCATTTTTCTTGGCTAGTTCAACTTCCCAGCACTTTTTTTTTTAGTGTACAAGACTAATATATTGCCAAGTATTCTTGTCATTAGTTGCTTGCTTGCCTTAATTCCTTGTTTATTTTTTGATCTCCTTTATATATACTGTTAGCAACTCCTGCTTAGTTTATTGGCTAATGTTTTTATAATCAAATCTCTGGAACAGATTGAATTCCAAACATCCTGTAAGCATGGTGAAGCTGAACCAAAATAGAACTGTTGCACAACTGACAGGTTTATTTTGAATGGATATTTGCCATTTTGCTATTTTGTACAGTTTTCTTTGTTGAATAAATAAATTGGAGGTGATCAACTAATGCAGTGCAGTTTCTTTAAATTTAAGGTTTAATCAATCCTGTCATAACACCATAGCTCCAAACAATAAATTTCCTTGAAGTAAGATAATCATCAGTTGCCATGTTTCAAAATATGAGCACTTGACTGCATGCATCAAGACCAGCCATAACCATAGCTTGAGGTAAATATTCATCATAAACATGTTTGCTAGTTCAGACAGGTTTAAGATTAGGCTGGAAGTTTACTATTCTAAAAAATGGAGCAAACATTGTTGTTAAAAATATTAAAAATGTGCCAGAATTGCCTGGCCACCTTTAAGTTCATGTTATTTCCCCTGAAATGACCTTCTTCTTTAGACACCTACAGATCACTCAGCATCTCTGTAACTATTCAATGCAAACTGACAACATAATATTCTCCCAGCCTCAAAGCTGAAAAAAGAGCCAGGGAAGTCTGGTCAATTTGCTTTGCCCTTGTATTGTAAGGCAAGATGTATAAAAAGAAACTTTAAGCTCACTGTCAGCTGCTTCATTCCTTAAACCAGACAGTGTAAATCCATCATCTAATTCACTGCTCTAATTAAATAGCTTACAGAAACAGCCAGCAGGAGTTTTCTTGAGCCTATTAGTCTCCTTTTTTCAAATCTTAATGTGTGTGTGTGTGTTAGAATTTTAGGGGTTTCCAATACCGTTATAATTTACAGAACCTGTAAGGAATATAAAATGTTCCTAAGTTTTTATACTTTTGATGCAATGTTTAAATGAACATAACTTAAATGTTGGCATTTGAAGATTGCAATAAGGTTTATTCCTCAGTGGAATAAAAAATGGCACTATTTAATATCCTTTTAATATAGGCTGAAAAATAGAACACCAATAATATTAAAAATATATACTTTCATCCCTAGAAAATGTCTTTCAAGGATAGCAGTGTTTTGCAGACTGAAGAAAAGGACTAAGAAAAAGAAAATATAGCTAAATCTAGTTTCTACTTCACAACAAATACTATTCATACATTTCCATTCTTGAAAATTTTGCTTTCCCTAAAAATCACACACCACTTCATACATGGCATTTTGCCTTTTAAAGTTTTCACCCTTCTCTTTTGGAGAAAGCTTTTATTTTCTTGGTCTTTCCCTTCTGATCCAACTAGTCATTCTCCTTTACAGATTTGTTTTGCCAATCCTCATTTACTCTCTTACTGTCAAACCATCTCAAAGTACAAGGGCAATTCAGAAATAAACCTCCATTTGATTATCAACGACAGACATTCGCAGATACAGAAGTTTTGTTATACACATTAGAAAACTACAACTTTACATTACTTTTTGACACAATTGGTATTCAAATTGAGGCACTTGTCATAACATTTTAGAAGGTTTGAAATTCCTTAGTAGTAGTCACTCGGCACCAAATCTGGGCTTTGGGGGGGAGGTGATCAAAAACATCCCAATGGAACTGCTTCAAAGGTTATTGGGTGCGTCTAGTGGTGTGCAGCCGAGCATTATCATAAACCAACACCACACTGGAAGTGGTGCCATAGAAAATCCCGCCAAATGTGAAGATGCCAAAGGACTACTACTAGTGAAGTTCATAGAGTGTGGTTCAACCATCAATTCAGAAGTCTACTGTGAAACATTACAAAAACTCAAATGAGCCATCCATAACAAGCATCTGGGCATGCTGATTTCTGGTGTGGTGTTGGTTCAGATTTGGCACTAAGCAACTACTACTAAGGAATTTCAAAACTTGTAAGATATTATGACAAGTGCCTCAGTTTGAATGGTGATTATGTTGAAAAGGAATGTAATGTTGTAGTTTTCTAATGTGTATAATAAAAGTTCTGTATCTGCGAGTGTCTATTATTGATAACCAAATGGAGGTTTATTTCCGAATTGCCCTCATACATTTTTGCACTATTCATTCACTTTTGTATTAAAATCACATTCATTCAGCATCCAATCATCCACGACTATATCCCCCATCTCTTCTTGTTATACCACACATAAAAATGGACTCTTGGGTAGTCTGTTCCCATGGTATATAGTTTACTTATGTCTTCTGACATAACTTATTCTCACTTCCTCAGAACAAAATGGGAACAATTATACTCTGACACACATCCATTTTAGCTTATTCTTAAAATCTTTCTTTCCTCACAACAGACAACCTTCTACTTCATACAAAAAAATTCCATATTATAAGACTATTCATTTTAGCACAGACTTATCCTAAAACAACAACAGAAATGTGTCCTAAATATTCTTGCTTACATCAACAAATTTCTCAACAATTGTTGCTGAAGATCCAAAATCAAACCTGCATATACCCAGCAGGCAAAAAAAAAAACCTTCATAACATTTAGTAAGAAAAAGAAAGGGAAAAATGTGTCTGAGAAAAAGGGTGTGGAAGAGTAAATAAATACTATATTCCCACCAACTTTTGGCTTTTTTCCTCCACCCATTCCTTTTTATCTTTCTGCTAATTATAAAACCCAGAAGATTACCCATCAGGAAATAAAGTTGCTAGCAAACAGGCTAGCCATATCTTGCCTGAACCATCTGTCCTTCTTTTCATCATCATCTACAGACTGAGAATCAATTAACAGTCACTGGATGAGTAAAAACTACCAAAACAATCTTTGAACCTCAATTCCAATCTGTAATCATGCAGCAGAAAACTATTAATTTTCAGATTTGTCTCTGCAAAAGCATGGGATGATATTCTAAAAGTTAATTCCATGCAATAGCTGCATACACATGGCTGATTGCAGTCAGAAAATGAGTACTGCCAGATATTATTGTTCAAGCTGCTTTCTTGTATTTAATAATAATGTGTGTAAACCAGTTTTCAGGTGGTATGTCTCCTACTTTTTTTCTTCAGATCTTATGTAAAGAAGTTAGACTACCTAGAAAAATGGTTTGCTTGAATGAGGTTGATGTTCTGACGCAGGAAATAATGTTGAGATGTGTATTTCAGTCACCTTTGCTATCCTGATTGTAGGCTCAGGGTTTGAAAAGTGGCCAGTTTTGCCAAAGAGTGGCCAGTTTAGTGAAGATTAATATTCACTAAAATCAGTTCTATTATATCTTTATAATAGATATAATAGAACTGATATATTAGTTCTATTATATCTATTATAATAGATATAATAGAAAGATATATTATATCTTTCTCCATATAAGGGTCATTTCATCTGGAGATAATCATATATTGTTATAGGTATCTTTCATGATAGCATAGCCTCATGAAGAAAATGACCATTCACATTTATTCATAAATGGAATAAAATTCAAACTTTACAATTGAAACTTAAAGTTATTACAGATTTTGACATAAGAGATATAGCTGAAAATATGTGCAGAAATACAGGAGAAAGGGAAATAGAAGTATCCCCCAAAGGTGCTTTTTCAAAAGATTTCTGGTTTTTTTTTTTCTTTGAAAATGTTTTGCTTCTCATCCAAGAAGCTTCTTTGGTTCTGAAAATGTTCTGAACTGAATGAGAAGTGAAATGTTTTCAAGGAAAAAAAAACCAAGAAAGTCCAGTTGCCTTTTGGAAAAGTACCTTTGAGACAACCATGACCTGGATGACTAAGAATTCCATTGGTAGGAAATACAAATGGTTTATGTTTCTTAACTCCACATTAGATTGTAACATTCTCCAAGGGATTTCAATAATTCTCTGTTTTTAAATGTACTCATTTATTTTAAAGGAATAAATCTGATACATAAACACATTAAAAAACTTGAATGTATAATTCAGAAAGGAAAAAGATAATATAAATAATAAGTCACTCAGAGTTGGTTATAAGATGGGCAGCTATATAAATGTTTTAAATAAATAAAATAATAAAGAAAGTTGGATACCAACCAATTACAATATTCTTTAGGGTATTTGAGGGAAGAAATGAGGAAAGATTCCCTTTCAAACAATTCTCCTTTTGCGTTAGAAGTGCTAAAAATCAAAATTGATAACTTCTACATATGGCATCTTTAATCAGTGCAACAGTGCTCTGATATTGAAAACGGCAACAACCTAATCTAATAAACATATTAATTAGTATTTGCTACTTTCTCAAAACTGAATATCTCAATATGCTGACATGATTGAAAAGTTGAGAAATTATAGTGTGTCTGAGTATCATTTCAATAAATAGAGGGCATCAAACTTATTTCTAGATGAGAAAATTAAATTACGTGATAGATGCTGTGGTTTGTACTTTCATAATTGCTACCTGTTGCATAATGGTCAGCAGGGTTTCCTATCATTTGCTAGGCTAAGCAACAACGAACTATAATCATGCTTAGCATTCTAGACTCATATCTTCTAAATCAAAGGTATACAGAGTGTTACAAGCACTAATTCATTATATAAATAGAGGCTAATGAGAGGAGGTATTGGATTTATTTATTTACATAGCTGTTTACCTCAAACCAGAATAGGGTCAATCCTGACATAAGAGGCACTTGTATTTTTTTAACAATTGTTACTCTGTTTTGTTCTGTCTTTAGGGTCCTTCATCAAAGGAAATAATGTGGGAGTTCCTATGGTTTTATAATCACTGGTCCCCTGCTGATAGATTATTAGATGGTAACAGTCAGCAAAAGTTGAAAGTGACCATGAGGAATGCAGAAAATCACCATCTGTTTGGTATTTTTAGTTGTACAAAGCCCAGAGTTGTTTGGAAGTTGGGTGGCTTAAAAGTAATGAAATGAAATGAGACACCAGGCTAGAAACCCAGATGATTTCTAGTGCTGCATTACAAAGCCAGCTGGTTGACTTTGAACTAGTCACTTTCACTCAGCCCCAGGGAGAAGGCAAAGGGAAGTTACTTCCAGTCGTACAACTTCAGCTACATTATCACTGATACTTTGTGGCTTAGCTCTGTCCCACTTCCAGTCCTCAAGCTTCATAAAGTCATCAATGGTCCTGGACTCCAACTACTACCAGTGAATGTCCGGTCAGTTTGCAATAACACTAACCTCATTTGTAATTGGACTGGGATAAACCAGCTGATTTATAACAAAGACATATTGAGGCCAAAGGGAGGAGTTGCCCACTTGAAGATCTGTCCATATGGGTGCTATCAGCTGTGATTCCAAGGCAAGGGGGTGGGAGTATGGTTTTCAGAGAATCTGCGTCACAGAAAAATTGGTGTGAGTTCCACTGATTAAACTTGGGTTCTGGAATTTAGTTGGAGTTGCTGCTGTTGTATCACATCCTTGCTGCACAATGACATCCCTGCTTGAGCTTCTGGATGCTGTCACTGAATTAGCAATGGAATACCCGAGGATTACTGTTGTGTCCTGAGCCTGCAGAAGCAGACTTGGGACGATGCAAGAGTCCCGGGCATTTGCAAAAGCTGCCCAGGACCAGACTGAGCGGCGCCGGCCTTGCGCGCATGCGCAAGGCGGGAAAAGACTGCCTGCTATTGGTTGGAATTACCCGGGGATCAGAGGGTATAAATAGAGGCCTGCGTGCCTCTGCTCTTGTTGGTTGTTAGCTGTAGAGAGAGAATAAAGATCTATTAGCAAAATGCATTGCTTCCTTTGCCATTATTCTCCGGACTTAACACTGGCGACGAAGGTGGGATGTAGTCTAGAGACTCTAGACAGCTAGGGAAGCTTGAAGACTCACCCAAAAGAAGTCCGGAAGAGGGACGAAGTCAGCGTCTATCCTGCCAGTACAGCATCACTGGAGGGTGAGTGCAGCTAAAGAAAACCCTGTCCTTTGATCATGGCGAAAATCGGTTGTTTATCTGAATTTGATGTCTCTCACCCGGAGAAGTGAGAATCTTACGTTGCAAGGGTGGAGACTTACTTCCATGTGAATCAGATAAGGGAAGATGGCCTAAAGGCTGCCACAATGTTGTGCGTTTGTGGGCAAGACGCCTTTGAGATCGCCGAGAATCTAGTCGCCCCGGCCTCACTAGAAACTGTTTCATACTCTGATCTGAAGAAAGCTTTGAAAGAACACTTCCAGCCTAAGCAATCTGTTATTGCTTGGAGGCACACATTTGAACTGAGGGATCAGCGAGCTGGAGGATCAGCAAAAGAATTTATTGCAGCCTTGAGAAGAGCGGCTAAACCGTGTGAGTTCAAGGATCTAGAGGAAAGGCTGCGTGATTGTTTTGTGTGCGGACTGAGGAACAGAGACTTACAGCAGAAGCTGTTTGCTAAGGAAGATGTCTCTTTCCAAGATGCTCTGCGAGAGGTTACGGCAGAGGAAGCTGCAGGTGGAGCGGTCAAGAATCTGTGGCCCACTCGAAGCGCTCCAGAGACTGCAACCATCCACAAGGAGGACATGTGAGAGGATTCGGAAGAGGATCCTAAGATGAAGTGGACAAGCTTTACCAAGCAGCTGGAAGGAGGCCCAAAAATCGTCAGGACAAAGGCCCAGCTGAGTTTCATTGCTTCGGATGCGGAGGTCACCACAAGCAAGAGGAATGTTGGTTCCGTTCCGCCATCTGCTGAGCGTGTGGAAAGAAAGGCCACATCGCTGCGGTTTGCCTGGGTCGACAGAAGGTACAACCGAAGGAAGAATTGAATCTGAAAGGTACCAGGGTACCCAGTCAAAACAGGGTGGGGTTCTATGCAACACGCAGGAATATTTTAAGAATAGGCACATACAAACCCCTTAAAAAGAAATTATCCCTTAAAGTAAGATTGCAGGGAGTTCCATTGTCGATGGAACTAGACACGGGGTCTGCCCTATCCATAATTTCCCTCAACACATTTCACAAAATCTGCAGCAGCAGTGGCCAGCGAGCCTCGCTAAGGCCTTCTAATGTAATCCTTACTGATTTTCAAAATTCCCAAGTGTGCGTTAAGGGGGAGGCCACCCTTAAGGTACAGTATAAGAATTTTGAAGGCCCCTTAGATGTGCTGGTTGTGGGGGGTGAGCGCACGAGTCTAATTGGACTCGATTGGTTTGAGGCATTAGGAATCCAAGTAATAGGGCTGCACAAGTTGCAAACAGAGACCCTTGCAGATGAGACGTTCCTCAAACGTCTACACAAGTCAAGACTCGATCCTAGGATGTTCCCTGGAGGTCAAAGTGATTTCGATCTAAGTCGACATGTCGGGTATTCCCAATTTGGATCCTCTCATGGTAAACGAGAATTCCCGTTCTAACTACGACTTGACCTGTTCAACGAGGTCGTTCCGTATAATCTCGCTGTAGATTCCAGCCCATGGGAAACTCCTATTTTAACGCCTTTAAAGGCAAATGGGGACATTCGTATTTGTGCAGACTACAAGTGCACACTAAACAAGGCTTTACAGCAACATGCGTATCCTGTGCCTGTAGTGAGCCACATTTTGGCTTCTCTCAAAGAGGGAAAGATTTTTGCTAAGCTTGACCTGGCTCAAGCGTATCAACAGTTGCCTGTTGATGATGCAGCAGCAGAGGCTCAAACTATTGTTACACATAGAGGGGCTTTCAAGGTGAAAAGGTTGCAGTTTGGGGTGAATGTGGCCCCTGGCATTTTCCAAAGTGTAATGGAAAACACCCTGAGGGGTATTCCTGGTGTGTGTCCTTATTTTGATGACGTTCTCATCGCAGGGGACTCAGCTCAAACGCTGGCAGAGAGGTTAAGGGCTGTTTTGCTTCGTTTCCGAAGAGCAGGCCTTAAGTTAAAACAGGACAAATGTAAGATTGGTGTACATTCCACTGATTTCCTGGGGTTCAGAATAGATGCTCAGGGTATACACCCGTCTGATGCTAAGCTCAAAGCTATTCAGCAGGCTCCAAGCCCTAAGTCTAAGGGTGAATTACAAGCCTTTTTGGGTTTACTAAACTTTTATCATGCTTTTCTACCTCATAAAGCTGCTATTGCTGAACCTTTACACAGACTTCTAGACAAAAATGCCTGTTGGTGCTGGACCAAAGTCCATGAAGCCAGTTTCAATGAGATTAAGGCCTTGCTTACATCCAATGCGGTGTTAGCTCATTTTAATGAGCAGTTGCCAGTGTGTCTGGCTTGTGATGCTTCCCCCTGTGGTGTGGGTGCTGTGCTTAGCCATCTGATGGCTGAAGGGACTCAGGTCCCTGTGGCATATTATTCTAGGACATTGTCTGCTGCTGAGCGTAACTATGCTCAAATTGACAGTGAGGCTTTGGCTATTGTGGCTGGAATTAAAAAATTCCATGATTTCATCTATGGCCGCCATTTTACGGTCTTTACTGACCACAAGCCTTTGCTGGGGTTATTCACTACGTCCAAACAAACCCCACACATCCTATCCCCTCGCATGCTGCGATGGTCCATTTTTTTGTCAGCTTATGACTATTCACTAGTTCACAAACCTGGCAGAGAAATGGGTCATGCTGATGGCTTAAGTAGGCTGCCTTTGACTACTGTGGAGCCTGATCCTGCCCCTGCTGTGCACATATTGTCCATTCAGGAATTCCCAGAATGTCCCCTTAATGCTAGGGATGTGGCTGCTGAAACTGCCACTGATCACACGCTTAAACGCGTGCTGACATGGGTGCTGGCAGGTTGGCCTGACAGGTGCCCAGAGGAGGATTTTCAACGTTTTTGGGTCAAGAGGCACGAGTTGTCCATTTTCAATGGCTGCCTCCTCTGGGGCTCTAGAGTTGTGATTCCGGCCTCATTGAGGGCGAGAATCTTAGTTTCCTTACATGAGGGCCACCCTGGGATTGTCAGGATGAAAGCGCTTGCGTGCACCCATTGTGGTGGCCTGGCATTGATAGGGCCATTGAGGCCCAGGTACATGGGTGTCATCCATGTCAGCAGTCCAGGCCAGAGATGTCCCAGGCCCCTGTGTATAGGTGGGAGGAAACACACACTCCATGGTCTAGAATACATGTAGATTACGCTGGGCCCTTTCAGGGACAATTCTTCCTGGTTGTTGTAGATAGCCATTCCAAATGGCTGGAGGTTGTGCCTGTGTCATCCACCACTACTGCCAAGACCATTCAGGTGTTGAGAAACATTTTTGCTGCCCATGGTCTGCCAGATGTTTTGGTGTCGGATAATGGTCCTCAATTTACTTCTACTGAGTTTCAGGGGTTTCTACAAGCCAACATGATTCGCCACGCTACTTCGGCTCCATTCCACCCTTCCACCAGTGGTCTGGCTGAACGAATGGTCCGCATCGCCAAGGACGCTCTCAAGAAACTGACTTATGGCAACTGGCATCACAGGTTGGCTGACTTCCTTCTAGCCCATCGTACTACTCCGTGCACTGCCACGGGTAAGTGCCCAGCTGAACTCCGTTGGGGTCGCCGGCTTGTGACTAAATTGGACAGACTGCATCCGGAGCGAGTAGCTTCACAGGTGTCCCAGCTGCACCCACCACGGGTCCTGCAAGTGGGTGATCCTGTCTGGGCCAGGAATTACGGGCCTGGACACCTCTGGGTCCAGGCCCGTAATTCATGCTATCATGCTATCATGCTATCATGTTGTTAATCATTACCAGGAATGCTTCATATGAATATGAATATGACTAAAGCTGAATCTGTTATTTTTATAAAATGGAGAATTCTTCAGTCAGCCAAAATCATCATGAGAAGAGAGGACCATGTGTTGTTAACCATGATGTGCAGAAAACCTAGAATGTAAGAGAAGCATGAATTAACACATGAAATTAGAAGAAAAAAAGAGGGAACAATAAATATGTTGCATGATTGATATGATTGTTTATGCAACAATTCAGAAAAATTACTGAAGTATACAAAGATGATGAAAGATTCTGAATGTGAAATCACAATTCTTTTTTTAACAAATATTTTATTGAGTTTTATAAGGGTAACAAGGGAATAGGGTCAACAAAGGTAAAACAAAGGGAGACATATAAAAGGGTTAAACCAAGGGAAGGGGGTAAACACAAAAGTGGGATTAATCCCACAGAATAACATCGTTCAGCAAGTAAACCCGTCCGGGTATACATATTAAATTTTAATAATTACTCTAGTATTAAACAGCTTTCAATATAGTCATGTAAATAACAAATTAGTCAATATATCTCATTCATTTTACTAATTAACAATGCTTAATACTAATTAGTTGTAATAACTTTAAAATAGTAATATATTACTTATTGGTTATAATTTACTATATTATTAAAATCACAAATACAGAAAAAAAGAGAAAAAGACAAGTTCATACAAATAATCATGGAATATAAATACAAATTATCAATTATCTCTAAGTTTCATAACATTCTATCATGTTGCTAACCATTGGTAAAATTTTTCCCATGTTTTAAAATAAATTGTATCTTCTTTCTCTTTCATTTCTAAAGTTAATCTATCCATTTCTACACATTCAAGTATTTTTGTTATTATAATCTGATCAGATGGTAAATTTTCATTTTTCCAAAATTGGGCAAATATTATTCTCGCGGCTGTTAACACATGTAATATTAAATACTCATTCTCTTTTCCATAATTCAAGCCTACTATTCCTAGCAAACAGAGTTCTGGTTTAAATTCTATCTGTATTTTAATCATCTTTTCTAGCCACATATAAATCTTAAACCAAAATTTCTTAGCATTAGGGCATATGCACCAGAGATGGTAATAAGTGCCTGGTTGTTGTTTACATTTCCAACACATATTTGATACATTTTTAAACATTTTTGCTAATCTAACTGGTGTCATGTGCCATCTATAAAACATTTTATATAAATTTTCCTTATATGCGGCTGCTTTAGTAAGTTTAATATTCGGTCCCATAGTTTTTGCCAATCTTCTAAATCTATAGAATAACCAAAATTCTTTGCCCACACTATCATTGTTTCTTTCACTTGTTCTTCTTCCATCTTCCAGTTTAACAAAAATTTATAAAGTTTCTTAATCAAATTTTCATCTGTTTTCAAGAGTATTTTATCTAATGGTGTCTGTTCTTTGTAAAATCCCATTACTTTTACATCTTTTTCATATCTTGTTTGAATTTGCAAATATGACCACCAAGTTAAATCAATACCATTTTGTTGAAGATCTTGCCTATCTTTAAGTTTTCCTTCTTTATCTAAAATATCTTTATAGACCACAAGTTTATCATAGTTAATTAAGTTCGGATATGCAAATGCTTCCATTGTTGAAAGCCACTCAGGTATTTTCATATAAATTTTATTTTTAATTCTCTCCCACTCTGAGAGTAGTACATTCCTTATAGCATGAGTTTGAAAGTATTTATGTACTTTATTTTTCTCATACCATAAGAAAGTGTGCCAACCCAGTTGCAAATCATGTCCCTCTAAATAAAGAAGTTGTTTATTTCTCAATGTGATCCATTCTTTAAGCCACAACAAAATAGTGCCTTAATAGTAAAGTCTCCAGTCTGGGAGCCCAAAGCCCCCTCTGTCTTTTGATTCTTGTAACAGTTTAATTTTAATTCTTGCTTTTTTCCTTGCCATATAAATCTCATTATTGTTGCATTTAAATCATCGAAAGATTTCTGGCTTAGTTTGAACCGTCTGAAATAAAAATAGCAGTTTAGGTAAGATATTCATCTTAACAGTCGCTATCCTTCCTAATAGTGATAGTTGAAAGTTTTTCCACTTCTCCAAATCTGTTTTTATTTGTTTCAATAGTCTTTCATAGTTGTCTTCTTTTATTGTTGTATATTTTGATGTTAAATAAATACCTAAAGTAGTAATTGATTTCTGAATAGCTGGACTCACCAAGGTAGAAGCGGGGGCTGAGGAACCCTTCCTCACCCCTTTGGCTAAATTTGAAACACTCTTCTAATTGTTGTATTTATTTGTAATCCACCAAAAAGCCTGATGGCTAATTATAATCCACCAGATAGCCCGATGGCCACTTATAATCCACTGCCCTCCTATTACCAGGAGACAAGGCCAAGCATAGTTTAAGGGGAAAAAAGAAAAAGAAAAAAACCCAAATCCTTTAGAGGAATGAAAAAAAAACCTCAAAACCATCCACAGAGGGAACAGGAATGGGCAAAAAAAGAAAAAAAAATTAGAAAAAAAAACCCACCACAGGAAAAAACAATTTCCAAAAAAGACAATAGTAATAAATCAATCTGTAAAAGGCGAGGTAGAAAAAAAAATCAAACTCTCAGAAAAAAGGGGAGGAGACTTCAAATAGACAGCCAAAATATAAAAAATAAAAAATGAAAATTTTGTCAAGAAGGGATGAATACTATCCAAATTATAGTCCAATCAAACTTTAACTGCAACCAAAATAGAAAAGAGCAAAAAAGAAAAAAAAATCCTTCCTTTGTATTTTTCCTTGTTATGGGAAATGTACAGCTAGCCAGGCAGTCAGATAAAAAGCTGAACAGTCTCTCACAATAACTTTTAAAGAGAGATAAGAATGTCTGGGCATTGAGCCAAGCTCACAGTTAAATACACAGCAAACAAAGGGAAGAGAGAAAAAATATTACAATGTAACCACCAGGGGAACACTGATTCTTTCCCATGGTTTTTTTTTTTATAAAAAATATTCAGAGTAAAAACACAGTTTTAAAGTTATAAAAAGGAAAGAATAATTGGGGTAGCTTTCCAAATAAATTCTCTTTAATTTTTTAGGTTTCTCCAGCCCAAAACAAAGTTAAAAATAGTCCCAATTAAATTTCTTCCTTAGCAATGGAGTTGCTTAAAACGCCGCCTGTACGGGAGGGGGGTGAGGGGAAAAATCTTCCTCCTTCCTCCCTCAAGCTTCCAGCTTTCCATTAAAGATAGGCTATTTCCATCAAAAAGTCCACTTTCTACAAGGAACAGAAAATAATCTCACCGGACTGGCTGCTTGCTGTCAAAATCAGCTGTTTTCTGTTCCCGATGTTCAGCTGTTGATAGCAACTCCCATAAATGCGATCCGCCTTTCTTTTGCTGGTTCCAGGGGCTGCTTTGGGTTCGGAGAGCCGGCTACTGCCGGCTCCCATTCCCCAAATATTCACCCTTCAGCAGCCACCTCTCCAGGGTGGCTTTTAGCCCAAACGGGCTCTCCAGCAAAGGAATTTCAGACCTGGGGAATGGACAATCGCTTCCCCGGGTCTACACCCAGCGGCGACCGGAAATCCTCTCATGAAATCACAATTCTTGATAGCATCACAGTGTTAAGATACCTGGGAAAAACAGGCACAGGAAAAAAAATGAAAGGTTATCAATTCAAAACAGAATTTCTTGGGGAAGAGAAAGTATGCATCTTGTACAAAAAAGTAGATATTCATCTCCCAATTAAATATGGACATGGTAAAAGATGATATAACAAGTGCTTGTATCAGAGTGGAAAGTATTGTTACAAACTGGTGCAAAAGATTTTTGGGCCTTATGAAAAATTGCTGGTTTCAGGTTAAGATAAAATTATTAACCTAAAGTTAAGAAATGCTAAAAAGAATGTTTTCAACATTGATATGAGAATGGTAGAGACCAAATAAAACAAGTTGCTGGAAAGACTATTATTTAAGCAAATATTTTGACTCAGTGACTATTCTTCTAATGATCTTAGTGAAGATTAATGAATTCTTCTAATAATTTTCTATAGTCAGTGAAAATGTACCTAACATTCAGCATTACTTTTTGAAGTGTTTGTCATAGACAAGGGGGTAGTTCAAATCACTGAGATTGGAGACCCCTTATGAATTGTTTGCTGTAATTATGAGATAGATCTAGTCCAGTGATGGAGAACCTTTTAGAGACCGAGTGCCCAAACTGCAACCCAAACCCCACTTATGTATTGTCAGGAGCCGGGTGGGCGTGGCCCATTGGGTGGGTGTGACCAATTGGGTGGGCATGGTCATTGGATGAGTGTGACTGCGGTGGTAACAGCAGACTGGATGGGACTAAAAGGTTCAATCAATCAATTCCAACTTTGCAAGATCTTTTTTTTCCCCGTGAGAAGTTGAAATTGATTGATTGATTGAACCTTTTTTTTGCACACGGCGGCGGAGGCCTAAAGCAAAAAAGTTTTATAAAACCCAGCTGAAGGCCTAGGACTGGGGTGAGGGCGCACATGCCTACAGAGAGAGCTCTGCGTGCCATCTGTGGCATGCGTGCCATAGGTTCGCCACCACGGATCTAGTCAATCCTCTTTCTCCCTCTTTTCTATTCCTACTTTGTAATATTTTATTAAATAAATAAAACAATGTCTTTTGTGCAAATCTAATGAACATTTCCAAGCAGGGTCCTTGCATTATTGCAGAAGCTGTTCCATACTGCTATTAGCTCACCCCATCATCTATGTGTAGCAGCTGAATGGCTTCTAACTGAGCTGGGATAAATCTAATTTGTTCTTTGAAAGTACTCACTTTAGGGAAAATGTATGTGGTCCATGCAGTATTCCTATATGGAGAAACTTCTTCATTCCAACAACCTAGTTCTTGGACATTAAGCTGGTTTCCATTCTCTCATTTTTTTTAATGTTCTTGCAATTTCCCCTCATAGGAACTACCTAGAGATGATGAGATGTGAGATGAAGTGCAATGAGATGATATGAAATGAGATGGTTATATTTTGTACATGACTAGGGAAAATTGATGCAATAATTAGTTTCATTTTTAGTGTGAAAAAGGAATACAGATTTGTTTGTTTGTTTGTTTGTTTGTTTGTTTGTTTATTTATTTATTTATTTATTTCTACAACCCCCATAACATTTTAGAGCCAGGCTGTGAGGACCCACCCCACTTTGCACCTTAAGAAGACAGAACTCTTGGAATATTTCTTCCAACAGGCATCTTTATTAAGAGAAAATGGCTGCAGGCGTTCTAGACAGGACTTGGGGCCAAAGCCCTATGGTTCAAGGTTTTAAGGGGTCCCCAGCAGCCCCACCCCACCATCCCATCATCCTTCCAGCAACAACCCCAGGTGTTACATTTCCACCCCCTTTTTCCTCACTGCCGGTGGAAGAGAGACCTCAGAGGGGATTAGATGAAAGCTGATGGCCCCATTGTTATGATTAGTCCTTTTGGTGGTATCCACATTCAGTCCCTTTGAAATTGTACCGAAGGAAGTGAGGGCCATAAAACCCCTTTGTTCACCCCCCCTTCCCTTTCATCGTATGACAGAATCCAGAGAGGGCAGAAATGGAGTTTTCCATAGTCAATAACTAGAGATGAAATATAATTGGATTCTGACATCTTGCCCTCTTAAAAATAAGAGAGATCCACCTGAAAGAAAACAAAACAGGTATAAAAATTAGTTAGGCTTGTTAGGATACTCTGTGTGAAACTTCTTTAATAGCTTCGGGGCTCTGACATGACGTTTATGGACCTACTCGTTTTGTGAGGCAGGGAGATGTTTCCAAGCAACTAGATACTGAGTCGCTCCATGATATCTCCTAGAATCTAGGATTTCCTTTATTTCGAAGTGTTGTTCGCCCTCCATCATGATTGGAGGTGGTGGGGGGGGATTTTTGGTCGTAACGATGACTGATGCTCTCTTTTCAGCAAGCTGCAATGAAAAATTGGGTGTATTTGCCTGAGATTTTGGGGTAATTCTAATTCTACTGTTACTGGGTTTATGATTCTTTTAATTGGAAAAGGCCCTATATATTTTGGTCCCAGTTTTTTACAGGGTTGTAGGGACTTTAGGTATTTTGTAGATAAGTACACCATTTCTCCTATAATGAATGGTGTAGGCTCAACCCTTTTTTATCGGCTTGTGCTTTGTATGCCTGCCTAGCTTCATCTAGTGCTTTTCTAACTATTAGCCAGGTATTTTGTAATTGTTCCATCCATTTTTTCAGTGATGGGATCGCCGGTTCATTTGGGCTTAATTCTGGCATGGGGTTGAAACTTTGACCAGTGGCTATTTGAAAAGGAATGTAACCTGTGCTGGAGTGGACTGCATTATTGTAAGCAACTTCTGCGAAAGGGAGTAGGTCCGTCCAATTTGTCTGCTGAAAATTAATAAAGCATCTTAAATATTGCTCAAGTACTGAGTGACAGCGTTCTGTTTGTCCACCCCCTTGTGGATGGTGGCTAGGTGTCAGTCCCTGAGTGGTCCCTAAGAGGGATAAAAATTCCTTCCAAAATGCAGACGTAAATTGCACTCCCCTATCAGAGATGATGCATTGGGGTGCCCCATGCAATCTGTAAATATACTGGACAAAAGGTTTTGCTAAGGCTTTTGCGGTGGGAATCTTTTGGCAAGGGATAAAGTGCACCTGTTTGGAAAACAAGTCCGTGACCGTCCAGACAACAGTATTCCCATTGCTTTCTGGTAATTCCACTATAAAATCCATGGCTATTTCCCTCCAGGGGGCTGAAGGATTTGCCACTGTTTGTAACAGTCTGGGCGATTTCCATTGCAACCTTTTTGCAGTTGCACACTTTGGGCAGCTGACCACATAACTTTCTATGTCCTTTTTTATGGATGGCCACCAAAATTGCCATTTAATTAAGTGTAATGTTTTTACAAATCCAAAATGCCCTGCTGATTTTGTGTCATGGCAAAGCTGCATGAATGTGACTCTTTGGGTTGTTGGTATATATAACTTTTCCCCCACCCAAGGTAGTCCATTCCTCATTGTGCACACATTTTTGTTTTTTTGGAACCATTAATCTGTTTCCAAACTTTTCCGGAACTCAATTCCAGTTTGGCTGCCCAGCTGTGGTTTTAATTTAGCTTGGGCTCTGGTGGTTACTGGAGCTCCCACACGGGCCAGCACTGTTCCGTTTCTGTGAGTTTCTTGGATGTATACACACAGGGTTGCAATACCCTTCATCATTTTCTTGTAATAGTACAGCCCCCACTGCCACATCACTTGCATCCGCCTGTACTACGAAGGGCTTATCCATGTCTGGGTGCCTCAGAACTGGTTCGGCAGAAAAAAGTCTCTTTAAACTCTCAAACACTGCTTGGCACTCCATTGTCCATGTTAGTGGCTGGCTAGGTTTTACTGAGGATGCTCCCTTCATTTTTAGTAAGTTCGTGAGGGGCAGGTCTATCTGGGCAAATGAGGGGATGAATTGGCGGTAAACGTTTGCGAAGCCCAGGAAACTTTGCAGTTGCTTTCTTGTGTGGGGTGGTGCCCATTCTAATACTGCTCTGACCTTCTCTGGGTCCATTTCAATGCCCTGTGGGGATATGCGATAACCTAGGTAGTTTATCCTTTCCTGGTGGAATTCGCATTTCGAACGTTTGGCATATAGGTGGGCGGCTCGCAGTTTCTTTAAAACTGCTCTGACTAGGTTGACATGTTCCTCTTTTGATTCGGTGAAGATAAGAATGTCGTCTAAGTAAACCAGGACCCCCTTAAATAGGTGCTTCCTTAGAATGTCATTGATTAATTGCATAAATACTGCGGGGGCCCCTTGTAATCCAAATGGCAAGACTTTGAATTGGTAGCACCCCATGGGGCAGTTAAATGCAGTCTTCCATTCATCCCCTTCCTTAATTCTCACGCGATAGTAAGCTTCCCTTAGATCTAGTTTAGAAAAAAAAATTCCCTTTCAAGAGGTGTGACAACATGTCTTTCATGAGGGGCAGAGGGTATAGGTTGCTTTCACTGATTGTATTCAGGGCCCTATAATCCACGCATAAGTGTAAAGAGCCATCCTTCTTCTCCTTTGGCTGGCTTGGCTTGGCTGGCTCAATGAACCCCCTTTCTACGTTTTTCTTTATGAATCTTTCCATTTCCTTCTTCTCCTTTGGGCTCATGGAGTATAATCTGGGCTTTGGGAGTTTTGCCCCAGGCTTGAATTCAATGGCACAGTCTGTGGGTCGGTGGGAGTATAATCTGGGCTTTGGGAGTTTTGCCCCAGGCTTGAATTCAATGGCACAGTCTGTGGGTCGGTGGGAGGGAAGCTCATCCGCCCTCTCCTCACTGAAAACGTCAGCAAGGTCTCTGTATTCCTCTGGTATTTCTGGTAGTCCCTTTTCTTCTCCCATGGATGCTTTTTCTGTTCTTGATTCTGGTAGCCCCCCCCTTGGGATTTTAAGTCCATAGGGTCCCCCTTCGGGAATTTGATTTCTGCCGTCCTCCAATTCACCCAGGGGTTCCATTTTTTTAACCATCCCATCCCTAGGAGGCAGCGGGTGCAGGCAGAGTCTATTAAGGCTTTCACCTTCACGACTTCGGGCATGGGAGGAATTAATATAGTCACTGTCTTGAGGATGGGTGCAATGCGTCCGCTTACCAGGGGTTCGCCCTCCAAGCTGTCGTCTGAGGCATCCACCGGCCCTGCGGTGTAGGCTGGAGTTCTTTCCCCCTGATGAGCAGAGGTGGGGGATTCCACAGCCTCCATCATTCTCATGGCAGGTTCTTTTGGCTTAGCTGGAGACTTTCCGGATTTGCTGGTCGGTGATCTGTCTGGGTTGTGCTGGGGGGCTTTTGAGAGGCATTATACAGCCCGATGCCCTTCTCTCCTGCACTTGAAACACCCCATTTGCTTTTGGCCATAGCCGATGGTTTCACTGGTTCACGTGTCAACTCAGACGGTGAGCGGCTCCATTGTTTTCCTCAGCAGTGCCTCTTCAATAGGTCGATTTCTGCTTCCTCTGCCAAGACGTACCATTCCTCAAGTTGGTGTGGGTCCCCTCGGGGCAGGAAAGCATCATATAGGTCATAATTTAGTCCATCTTTGAAGTGGCTAAGGAGGATGTCTTCTGGCCAGTTCAGTTTGCTGGCAATGGCCCGGAATTCTTGCGTATATTCGGCTACCAGGTGTTTGCCTTGCCTCATCGTTTTTATCCTTATGCGGGCTTTGCGATCAGCCAGGGGGTGCTCAAATCACCTTCTCAGAGAGGACATGAAACGGTTGAAGTCGTTGAGCTCTGATGCATTTGAGTCGTGCAAGTTCACCACCCAATCTGCGACCGGCCCGTCTAGGGCAGATTACACGATCCAGATACAGGCTTTGTCGCTGGGGATGTGCCGCCTGTATTCCTCCATGTATCTGAGGACTTGGGTTAGGAAAACCCCCAAGCGTGTTGGCTCCCCCTTGAATCTCACGTCCAGCGACGGGAGTCTTTGAATGGACCGGTGCCTTCGTTGTCGATAGTAGTGTGTTCCATCCAGATTGCTGTCTGCGGGTCGGCGGGGAGTGGGGACTACTGAATCAGCAGATGACCCCGGAGCTGCAGGTCCACTTCCCCCTCGGTGTCTCTCCCTTTGTGGCTCCAGGAGCTGGGGTGGCCGTAGGGCTCAGAATTCTCCTCTCCTAGGGAGCTGAGGGTTCTCTTCATCAGGTCGATAGCTTTCTCTAGGATCCAGCCCGAGTACAGTGCCCAGCTCCCTTCCTCCTCACTTGCATGCAGGAATTTCTCCATCTCCTGCTTCCATTCTGGTTGGTTTTCCCCCCGTCTCAGGGTCACCTTTCTTGATTTCTTTTCCCACTCACATTTCTTTCCTACACCCATTGTCCACTGAGGTTTGTGGTCCCGTGTCTCCACCACCTCTTCTCCTGAGGAATCTGACCTCTCAGATCCCGACATCTGGCAGGCTTTCAGTCGGGGCAGCGGCTCCCTTCCTGGGGAGTTTTCTCCTTTTCCTGCTCCGTCGTCTGACATGGTAATTTTTACAAAGTCCTCCGGCAAGGCTCTCCCTTCCAGGTGGACTAATTCTGCAAGTCCTGTCTAATGTGAGGACCCACCCCACTTTGCACCTTAAGAAGACAGAACTCTTGCAATATTTCTTCCAACAGGCATTTTTATTAAGAGAAAATGGCTGCAGGCATTCTAGACAGGACTTGGGGCCAAAGCCCTACAGTTCAAGGTTTTAAGGGGTCCCCAGCAGCCCCACCCCACCATCCCACCATCCTTCAAGCGACAACCCCAGGCGTTACATTTCCACCCCCTTTTTCCTCACTGCCAGTGGAAGGGAGACTTCAGAGGGGATTAGATGAAAGCTGATGGCCCCATTGTTATGATTAGTCCTTTTGGTGGTATCCACATTCAGTCCCTTTGAAGTTGTACCGAAGGAAGTGAGAGCCATAAAACTCCTTTGTTCACCCCCTTCCCTTTCATCGTATGACAGAATCCAGAGAGGGCAGAAATGGGGTTTTCCATAGTCGATAACTAGAGATGAAATATAATTGGATTCTGACACAGGCAATGATCCTCAGCATTTTTAGGGTGATAAGTGTCATAAATGTTTTAAAAGGACTGGGACAGGAAGTAGTCATGGTATGGAGCTGTCCTTTATCTATCATTTTATTATGTTCCAAATCCCTTAGGAAGTGTCCCAGTACAAAGCAGTATCAATCTGAAATGGAATTCAGTTAGGATTTGGTCTTTATGTGCATCCCACATAGAGCCCCAATTAATTGTAGAAACTGCATTCAGATAAACTTGAGTGTAGAATGTTTACTAAATCACCAACATGAAATTAAAAGAATGATTTGTTCTGACTTAGATCTAAAATATCCAGGTCCTTCTTCTTTTTTCCATTTGTGACATTGATCTCTAAGGATTATTTCACACGTTGCGCAATTCTACTCAGAAGGAATATTTGAATAGAAATTTGCATTATCAGCAAAGTACTTCTTCAACATCTTCATCAACGATCTGGACGAGGGGATAGATGGGGAACTCATCAAATTTGCAGATGACACCAAGCTGGCAGGAATAGCCAACACTCCAGAAGACAGGCTCAGGATACAGGAGGACCTGGACAGACTTGAACACTGGGCGCTATCTAACAAAATGAAATTCAATGGTGAAAAAAGTAAGGTTCTACATTTAGGCAAGAAAAACCAAATGTACAGGTATAGTATAGGGGGTACCTTGCTCAATAGTAGTAACTGTGAGAGGGATCTCGGAGTCCTAGTGGACAATCACTTAGATATGAGCCNGATGCTGAGACTCTAGAAAGAGTACAGAGAAGAGCAACAAAGATGATTAGGGGACTGGAGGCTAAAACATATAAGGAACGGTTGCTGGAATTGGGTATGTCTAGTTTAATGAAGAGAAGGACGAGGGGGGACATGATAGCAGTGTTCCAATATCTCAGGGGCTGCCACAAAAAAGAGGGAGTCAAGCTATTCTCCAAAGTGCCTGAAGGCAGGACGAGAAGCAACGGGTGGAAACTGATCAAGGAGAGAAGCAACTTAGAACTAAGGAGAAACTTCCTGACAGTTAGAACAATTAACCAATGGAACAACCTGCCTCCAGAAGTGGTGAATGGTCCAACACTGGAAGTTTTTAAGAAGAGACTGGACAGCCGTTTGTCTGAAATGGTGTAGGGTTCCTGCCTGGGCAGGGGGTTGGACTCGATGACCTCCAAGGTCCCTTCTAACTTTATTATTATTATTATTAGATCATGAAATGGTTATACATACACATGAAGTTTGTGGAAATATACATACGTAGTTGAAGACAAGGATAATTCATTGTATAGAGAGAAAGATAAAGTAGAATGAAAGAGTGTATCCTACAAAAAGAAAGATTGTTGATAAGCTACATACTCAAACTATACGCTTCTCCCATGCTATGTAATTAGTGGCATTGTATTTGATCTGTGAATTGGATTTAAACTGCTAATCAACTGAATTTCCTTGGGCACTGTCTCTCAGTGGAATCAACCAAAGATTAAAATCAAGTAACTCCTGATATAACTCTAGGGATGATTATGCTGAAAGAAAGACAAACAAAATAATGGGATACAAGTGCAAGACTGAAGCAGTCCAACTGCCATGTTGGTTTTGGTGAAATTGATATCTACTAGGCTGTGGTTTACTTCAGAAACAAACTGAAAAATATGCCCAGAGCAAATATGAATGCATATGCTGCACCAGTTAGTGCCTCCTCTTAAAAGCTTATTTCCTGGGCTAGGATGGTTGCCTTTGAACCCCAAAATATATGCAATTGAATTAAAGATCGAGTTTTGATAACTATGAGTTACTGAATGGGAAGAAAAATGCTAAAAATAAATCTAAGCATCACAAGGATACTATTTACAGAAAACATCTGGATTTTTATTGCTCCAGTGTCAGTGGTGGATAGAATTTTTTTCCTTCTGAAGGAATAGATGCATGACCTGGAGGTTGCCTGAACTCATGAGTCCTATGTGATCATCAGGCAATAGCTTTTCAAGTACAATTAAAAGTATTAGAGTTGATCTATAAAGCGCTTCATGGCTTGATGTCTGGCTTCTCTGAGGTCTATCTTTGCCTGTTGGAAATTCACTAGGCTCTCTGTTCATTGTTTTTTTTTTTTTTTTTTTTTAAACTTTTTATTAATTTTCCAATGTTACAATTATATCTTTGAAAAGCAACGTGGTGTCTGAGTTACAATAATTCCATTACATACAAATATTATTAATACAAATCTCCAACTGTTACAGCCAATATTTCCTTTCTTTTTTCCCTTAATATATACTGTCTCTCCATCAGCTACTTAATAGCTTTCTTACATTTATCAATAATTTTATATGTCTTATTTATTTTAACATTCCATCTTTTGAACCATCAATAACCTTATGAATTTTCCCAGCTTTAATTTTGCGTTGATGTTTAAATTAAACATTTAATATTTATCATTTCCAAATTTTTAAATGACCCCAATTCCCTTTGTCACAATTTCCCCCAACATCTAGTGTTCCGGATACATATCTTATCTATCTCATTTCTATATCAACAGATTAGTAATATAATATAATATTCTTATTTTCATTGTAATTTGCAAATATTATTGATTCAATCAGTGCTTTTTTTCTAAAAAAAAAAAAAAAAAAGGTGCAGGAACTCACACACGTCATACAACCTGCCTTGCCTACCCTACAAGGTTCCATCCAAAAAAGGTGCCAGAACTCCGTTCTGGGCGTTCTATGAGAAAAAAAGCCCTGGATTCAATAACCAAAATTTCTCCCATTTCAGCATTTTTCCTTTTGTCCACTTTCTCATATTTAAGCTTATAATTTTTATTCTTATCATTACATCAAAACATGTTAATTACTCTTAACATATATATGTCTTAATCACCTTTATCTAACCTTTATAAACAACTTAACTGTTGATATTTATGCATCTAGGTTTTAATTAGCCAACATTTTTCTTTATCTTTACATCATAACAATATCTCATACTCAAAATATGGGTCTTGTCTACTTAGATATATTCTATTTTTTTTTAACAAAATTTTATTAAGTTTATATAGATAAGGAAAAATAGGAACAATACAGGTATGGTAAAGGAAGGGGTGGAAGGAAAGGGGAAGGGGAAGGGAATAAGGAATTAGGGTAAAGTAAGGATAGCTACAATCACATATTTCAACAAACAAGCTACCGTCCGGATCATAATAATGAGTAAATATCATATTCAACCATTTTTAGCAAAGCTTAGACTGTAACATATTAAAAACAATTAGTAAACAAATATGTTGATCTATTAAGTAAACACTACTAATAAAATCTCAAAAAATCCTAACAATCAAAAGTAACAAATGAGAATCAGTAAATCAGGAAAAATAATCATATTATCAAAATGTTAGTTAGAACTCAATTAAAAATCAGTCATCTAATCTAAAATATTGAATCCTTCAAGTTCCAACGTGTCTCTAACCATTGATAAATTTTTTCCCAAGTTCTAAAATAAATTGAATTATCTTTTTCCTTCATTTCTAATGTCAGTCTATCCATTTCTGCACACTCTAAAATTTTAGTAATTATAATCTGGTCAGATGGTAAATTCTCATTTTTCCAAAACTGGGCAAATACTATCCTTGCAGCAGTTAAAACATGCAATATCAAGTAATCATTATCTTTCCCATAATTAGTCTTAACATTCCTAACAAAAACAATTCCGGTTTAAATTCTATCTGTAGTTTCATCATCTTTTCCAACCATCTATGGATCTTAGACCAATATTTCATGGCGATAGGGCATATCCACCAGGCATGGTAATAGGTGCCTGGCTGTTGTTTACATTTCCAGCAGATATCAGAAACATTTTTAAACATTTTCACTAAGTGAACTGGTGTCATATGCCATCTATAAAACATCTTATATAAGTTTTCTTTATATGCTACTGCTTTTGTAAGTTTAATATTTTTATCCCAAAGTTTTTGCCAGTCTTCCAAATCTATAGAATGTCCAAAGTTCTTTGCCCATACTATAATTGTTTCTTTCACTTGTCCTTCTTCCATCTTCCAGTTTAAAAGAAATTTATAGAGTTTTCTAATCAAATTCTCATCTGTTTTTAACAAAATTTTATCTGATGGTGTCTGTTCTTTGTAAAAACCTGTCGATTTTATATCTTTTTTGTATCTTGTTTGAATTTGCAAATAGGACCACCATGTCAGGTCAATACCTTACCTGTCCTTAAGTTTTCCCTCTTTGTCTAAAATGTCTTTATAACTAACCAATTTGTCATAATTAATCAGATTTGGATAAGCAAATGCTTCCATTGTTGAAAGCCACTCAGGTATTTTCATATATATTTTATGTTTAACTTTCTCCCATTCTGAAAGTAGTACGTTTCTTATCACATGATTTTGAAAATACTTATGTGCTTTAGATTTCTCATACCATATAAAAGCATGCCAATCTAAATAAAGCAATCTTTTATTTCTCAATACAATCCATTCTTTAAGCCAAAGCAAAATAGCCGCTTGATAGTAAAGTCTCCAATCTGGAAAATATATTCTATTTTAAACCTCCTAAATATGTCCACACTCCATTCTTCTTCAGTCTTATTCTGGCTTTTTTTTCTTTGCCAAATCATCTTCCATTCCTTGCTTCAGAGTCCTCAAAGAATTCTTGAATTATTGTATATATTATGTCATATTGAGATGACCATCCAGTCGCCATTTTTGGAAGGCTGAGGGGTCTGGCAGGACTATCAGATCATCTCTTTATTTTCTCCTCTTTACGTAGTTGTCCTGAACTGTTTTTCTTTTCTTCCATCTGTTTCTCTTCTTGATCTTCAAATTCCTTCTTATTTATATAGCAGGTTTTTTCCTCCATCCATGTCGTCAATTTTTTTTCTAAATTTTCTATTGTCTGTACTTCTTGGGCAGTTAGGTCTTCTGTCATAATATTTAATTGTTCGATTTTTTCTGTTGTATTCTGTATAGATAGGTTTTTAGTTATAGTTAAAGTTTGAGTTTGCATATCTAAGACGCTTTCTGGTTTTTTTCTGAAAGCTCTTATTTCATCGCCAGCTTTAAGAAGAGTTTGATAAGTTTGGTAAGTTATTTTCAATATAGCAAAAATTTGTTTTTGTATTTCTTCCATAGGAAAGGTGTGTTCCTGGTCTTCCATAGTGATGAGTTGAATTGAAAACTTTTAAAGTCCCCCCCCCCCCGTAAATAAGAAACAGAGCTAAAACACAGCTGGTGTTCAAGGTTACTTGAATCTTATCTTGTTTTCTGAACTGTCAGCCAAGTCTCTTTTCTTTAAGAATAACAATTTGCAATTTCAGGTTTAGCCACAAGATGTCACCCCACTGTTTAAGGAATTCCTTTAAATCTCAAAGTTATTTTAATCCTTTTGGTTTTTTTCTTCTATTTTAAGAGGGGGGAAAACCAGACTTTCAAATAAAAATAAAAAGTAAAAAGTAGATAATCAAAAATCTTTTAATCCACAAGCTTTAGGAAATAAAGTTACAATTGGGATCCAATTATTTTTTCAATGTTTTCAAAACTCCCCTGTATATTCAATTGCCACTGTTTCTGGAGGGAGAGCTAAAATCCCCCTTCCCTCTCCACAGGGGGGAAAGTACTTTAGCAGCTTGAATAGGTACAAAAAAGCAATTAGGATTTAAGAGAGGTAGATCTTACCCAGTCCTTTCCACGCTGCTTTGAAGTTGTCAGATGGTGAGTGTGACTTTGGCTATCTGCAGCCTACTGACGAGCCATATTTATATGGCCGGTCTTTCGTCTGCCAGTTTGGAGGGATTCACCGGCGGTTCTAGCAGGAGAGCTACCGCTCTCCTGTGATCCAGCAAGAGCCCCTCCTTGCTGGTCGCCTCTACGGGGTGACTTTTGACCCAGTGATGCGAAACTGGACGGGGGAGGTGAAACTAATTTCCCAGACATCCATGGCAGCCGTGGCAAACCAGAAGTCCTGTTTTTTTCAAAGTTATCAGTTCCAACAAAACATTTTTACAAGTTTCACAAAAACAAAGAAATAGTTAACATTCAACTCCTCTTAGATGCTGACATGTATGAAAAGTGAGATCACTTTTTGTATTTTCAGCATTTTTTATCTGGGCCATAACAGAATTAATAGCAATTTTACTTACTCCTGAAAAGATGCTATTAATTGGCTGGCTGGTTGGCTAATGAATCACTTGTTTGTTTGTTTGTTTGTTTGTTTGTTTTGTAAGCTTGGGATATATACACATTTCTTATCTAGAAGGAAATAAAAACCCAGGAAAAGAAGAAGCCTGTACCCTAAAAATGGTATTGTTTGCAGAATCAAAGAATGAGAGAGGAGCATTAGAAATCCAAAACATTATTTTTTCCAAGGCTGTGATTGTTACTGTTAAGGCTGTGCATGGATAAATATGCATATAGTTTTCCTTAAAGAAATACTGTACAATACTTCAGAGTCCCAACTTTGTAATTTCTCAGTGATTTTTTGGTTCCCCCTACCAAATAAATTAGTTAGGTAGCAGCAAAGAGAAGGATGCCTGTCTGTTGGATTACCCTTCCCAGGGAGATGTCCCTGAGGCTTATGTTATGACACTGTTGGTGCCAGGTAAAATTTATTTTATTTTCCTAGACAATTGAAGAAATTAGATCTCTGGCTGTTTTATTTTGGTGCTGGTTTTGCTTTTTATGAGTTCTTATTGTTATTGCTGGCTTTATCTTGGTACTGTGTTGCTTTCATCTGTTTTGTATAGTTTTGTATGTGATGTTTTTAACTTATCTGAACATTTCCAATGCAGGTGCTAGGTAGGCTAAAAGCCAATAAACTAATATATCTTTTTGATCTTATACTAATACTTCTAAGGCATTATTAAATGCAGATCCTTTATACACATAGTGGTGAGAAATTGCTTTATGGAAAGCAGAAAGTTCTAATATTTTATTGATAGAATAAATATATTCAGTAATAATCTAGCAACAACCTGTCAACTGTCCAGTTGGCAGATCCAGAAAAAGAAACTCCTGGGACATTATTTTACCAAGATTATAAACATTACTGAATAAACCATATCGACACAGACAAAGCAAAACCAGCTCTGGGTTTCCAGCACAAAAGCTAGCATAGTTAATTCCCTCCATTCCCTGTGGGCCACCCACAATTCATTACGTCCACCAATCACTTCTGTTCATTTTGTTATAGGAAAAGAGCGAGCAATACTAGTCCACCTGCTCAATGTGTCCTTGGGTTGGGCACTCTCTCATGGGAAAATACGATGCTCAGATGCAACTGCCCACACCCTTGCATTCCATTCCCCCCTTTTTTGTCAAGCTGCGAGCAAAGCAGAATATAGGTGAAAGTGTAAACCAGTCTTGACACAACCCAAAAATGGCCCTTAACAAAAAAAGTTGTCTTTAGTCTATTTTAAAACACTGTTTATTCAAAAGCAAAATAAGAAGTAATTACTTACAGATGAAAAATGAACTACTTAAGCATTGCACCATTTCTATGGAAAAAAATAAAAAGACATGTGGCATTCTGCAAAACAGGAGCCTGAAGACAGTATTGAATTAAAAAAAAAAGTCCCTTTGTAAATGTTACATAATGAATAGCACATTTCCACAGAAAATATCCCTATTACTATTTGCTTGAATCTAAACAAAAAGTTAATTGGTATATACATGCTTGAGATACTTATATTATCTGTATAGTGGACCAAGATAGCATTAACTCTAGGCAGAGGGAAAAAACTTTGTCAGATGGCAAAAAAATCTAAGGATATTATTTCATAGCAGTTTTGCATCTATAATGTATTGGCCACAACTGTTTTAAATCACTTGTTAATGTCTGACCTACATTGCTGTATTGTTTAACAGTTGCTGTTACTGAAAGCCAGACTGGCTGTCTCCAAGCTGATAATGAGGTTTGGGGGGGGAAACTGTTACTTTAAACCTATTGGTTGCCACCTAGAGGCTAACTGTATAAATAGCTGTGCAGCAACCTTTAGGGCTGCTTCTGTTCTGAGTTAATAAACTTGTTCACTGTTTCAACACTCTGCCTCATTCAATACCTAAAGAACCAAAGATATAACAGTTGCGACGAGGATGCGATATGCTGCTTCATTGAGAGAGCTTGAAGTCACTAGGGAGTGAGGTCAGCACAGAACCTGACAGGAACTACGTTCCCCTCCCCTCTGTCTGCCAGCAAGCCACGCTGGAGACCACCGTGCCCTAAGGATCCGTCCTAGGGCCTACACAGAAGCCAGCAGCGCAAGGCATTGAACAAAGAAACAAACCACCATGGCAAAGGTCGGGAAGATCAAAGAATTCAAAGTAACTCACCCGGAGAGATGGGCGTCCTACATCTCCTGTGTTGAAAATTACCTCCACGCCAACCAGGTCGCTGAAGATGGATTGAAGGCCACGACACTCCTCTGCATGTGCAGCCCCACCACCTTCGACATTGCAGAGAACCTGGTCGCCCCGGCGCCACTCGAGTCGGTCACCTACGGAGACTTGAAAAAAAAGCTCCAAGACCACTTCAAGCCCAAGTTATCCATTATAGCGTGGAGGCACGCTTTTGAGCAACGAGAGCAACAACCTGGTGAGTCTGCAAAACAATTCATTGCAGCTCTTCGTCAAGCATCCCGACTCTGCAATTTTGTGGATTTGGAGGAAAGACTATGAGACCGCTTAGTCTGTGGACTCCAGAATCGAGAGCTCCAACAAAAACTGTTCACTAAGGAGACTCTCTCACTACAGGAGGCCTTGAAGGAGGCCACGGCGGACGAAACCGCCAGAGGGGCCATTAAAGCGCTGCAGCCCTCCAAAAGCGCGCTAAGCACCGAAGCTGTCCACCATGAGGACCCCGAGCAGATGGAAGACACCAACTCAGACTACAAAGTCGACCAGTTACAAAAGCACCCGGAGAAGGGACCGCAGCCAGCTGAGAAGGCAGTTCCATTCCTTAGATGCATGGGCTGCGGAGGCCGCCATCAATGTGTGGATTGCCGATTCCAAACTGCAACGTGCCGGGCCTGTGGCAAACCAGGCCACATTGCCGCCATCTGCTGAGGTTGTCAGAGGGACCGCCCAAAAGAAGACGCATTCAGGAGAGGTACCGGGGCCCTGGGTCAATACTGAGTAGGGTTCTGCTCCAGCCAAAGGAGTGTATTCCGCACTGGTGCCCATTGCCCCCTAAAGCAGAAGTTTAGTCTACAGGTCAAGCTTCAGGGAGTTCCATGCAAGATGGAACTGGACACGGGCTCAGCCATGTCCATCATTTCACAAGGAACATTCAGGCACCTATGCCATCGTAGCAACTGATGGGCCAAGCTCCAGCCATCTAATCTACTACTCACATACTTCCAAAACTCCCGAGTGGTGGTCAAAGGCAAAGCCACATTTCTGGTGGAATTCAAGGGGTTCAAGGGGCCACTAGATGTCATAGTGGTGGAAGGCCAATGCACGAGCCTCATACGGCTCGATTGGTTTGATGCATTGGGCATTCAAGTAACCGGCATTCACCGAACACAAGCGGCAGATCTGTCTGCAGTCTGCCAAGAGTTTGTGGATGTTTTCAATTCTAGTCTAGGGGAGTACAAGGGTCCTCCGATCGCCCTCAAGCTTGATCCTATGGTAACTCCAATACGGATCAAGCCTCGTAGAGTGCCTTTTGCGTTAAAACCCAAAATCGATGCAGGGCTGGATCAGCTAGTGGAACAAGGGGTATTGCAGCCCGTAGACAGTGGGGTGTGGGAGACCCCCATAGTAATGCCATTAAAGGCCAATGGGGAAGTGTGAATATGCGCTGACTATAAATGCACCTTCAACAGGACACTTCAACAGCACGCGTACCCTGTGCCAGTTGTCAGCCATATTTTGGCATCATTGCAAGGAGGCCGTGTGTTCACCAAATTAGATTTGGCACAGGCCTATCAACAACTGCATGTGGACAAGGCCACGGCGGTAGCCCAGACCATTGTCACCCATAGGGAGGCTTTTAAGGTTAAGCGCCTACAGTTCGGGGTGAGTGTAGCCCCAGGGCTGTTCCAGGGAGTCATGGAGTGCATGCTCAAGGGAATTCCAGGGGTTTGCCCCTACTTCGATGATGTCCTCATTACTGGGGAATCGGTTGAGATTCTGGCTGAACGGCTTAAGGCCGTCCTTCAGCGGTTCCACGACGCGGGACTTAAACTAAAAAAAGAAAAATGCAAGATTGGGGTAGAGTCAACTGAGTTCTTTGGTTTCCGCATCAATGCCGAAGGCATTCATCCAGCAGAATCCAAATTAAAAGCAATCCAGTAGGCCCCAAGGCCGAAGTCAAAGGGAGAGCTTCAGGCTTTCCTAGGCCTTTTGAATTTTTACCATGCCTTCCTCCCAAACAAGGCCGCAGTGGCAGAGCCATTACACCAGTTCTTGGATATACAAGCTCAGTGGCAGTGGACCAATGTCCACGAGAGTAGCTTCCAAGCAGTCAAATCACTGCTGTCGTCAAACTCAGTTCTCACTCATTTCAATGAGCAGCTGCCTGTCTGCATTGCATGTGATGCATCCCCGAATGGGGTTGGGGCTGTGTTAAACCACTTAATGGCTGATGGGAGGCAGAAGCCCATCGCGTATTACTCCAGGACCCTATCGTCCACAGAGCACAACTACGCGCAAATTGACAAGGAGGCTCTGGCCATTGTGGCCGGAGTTAAAAAGTTCCATGACTACTTGTATGGCCACCAGTTCACGGTCTTCACAGACCACAAGCCACTCCTAGGGTTGTTCACCACAAACAGATATCTCAGATTCTGTCTCCTCGAATGCTGAGGTGGTCTATCTTCCTGTCAGCCTATAGCTACAGGATGATTCACAAACCTGACAAGGAAATGGGCCATGCAGACGGCCTGAGCCAGTTGCCCCTGCCACATGTGGAGCCAGATCCAGCTCTGGCTGCACGCATCCTGGCTATTCAGGATTTGCCAAAATCTCCCCTTCGCACTGGGAACATAGCTGCTAAAGACAGCATCTGACAAAACGCTGAGTCGTGTGCTAAACTGGGTACACACAGGATGGCTGGACAAATGTCCAGGGCCAGAATTTCAGACTTTCTTCATGAGAAAAGATGAGCTTTCAGCTCATAAGGGGTGCATCCTTTGGGGAAGTAGGGTCATAGTCCTGAGCTCTTTAAGGCCTAGAGTCTGCACGAGGGTCATCCGGGAATAGTCTGGATGAAGGCACTTGCGAGGAGCTACCTTTGGTGGCCAGGGATAGATAAAGCCATCGAGCCCCAAGTACATGGTTGCTACACGTGCCAGCAATCCAGACCAGAGATGCTGCAAGCCCCTGTCCACCAATGGGAGGACACACACACACCGTGGTCAAGAATCCACATCAATTTTGCCGGGCCCTTTCAGGGACAGCTGTTTCTAATAGTGGTAGATAGCCATTCTAAATGGTTAAAGGTCGCACCAGTCCCTACTATGACTACTGCCAGGACCATCCAGGAACTGCGCAGAATCTTTGCAACACACAGATTTCCAGATGTGTTAGTCTCAGACAATGGGGCTATAAGGACCCACTTCAATCCACATCTTAAGAAAGCAGAACTCTTGGAAACGGTCTCTTCCAACAGGAACTTTTATTAAAAGAAACTGATAGCGGGCATGATAGACAGGATCTGAGGGATTCCCTTATAATTTGATGTTTTAAAATGTCCCTAAGCAGCCGCCCCACCCCACAGTTCTTCCAGGCGATTCAAACCAGCAGATTTCTAGGTGTCAACTCCAGGAGAGATAACATCAGTCCGGCTCTGTTGGCATGATCATTCAAAATCTCCTCACACAGATCCCAGATGCTGCATCTCCCCCCCCCCTTTCTCTCGCTGGCTGGTAAAGGAGGAGAAGTTCAGAGGAGCATAGGATGAAAGGCAAATGGCTACATTGTTATGGTTAGCAGATCTGAAGCAAATCAACAAAAGGTTACTTTGTAGTGAATAGAGGAGATGAAAGTAATAAAAAAGAACCATGCATACCCCCTCCCCCTTAGTAGTATGACAGAATCCAGGAGAGAGTAAGAATTGGTTTTATATCAGAGAAGATAGATAGAAATGAAATATAACTGGATTCTGACAGGGGCTCAGTTTACTGCTTCTGAATTCCAGTCTTTCCTCTGGGCAAATCTAATATGGCATGCCATGTCAGCTCCCTTTCATCCGGCCTCGAACGGCCAAGTGGAACGCATGGTCCACACAACCAGGGAATCACTAAAATGGATTGTCACAGGAGATTGGCACCACAGACTGGCAGATTTTCTACTCTGCCCATGCACAACTCCCTTTACTGCCACGGGCAGAAGCCCAGCCGAACTCAGATGAGGCCGATGTTTGATCACCAAGCTGGACAGGCTACACCCCGACCGGGTTGCCTCGGACTCTGCTCAGCCAAAGACACCTTGAAATTTGCAAGTGGGTGACCGGGTTTGGACCCAGAATTACAGGCAAGGGGCTTTGTGGCTGGCAGCCGTGGTTGTTAAGGTGTCGGGACCATTCTCTTATGAGGTGGTCTTGGAAGATGGGCGAGTCATTTGCCGGCACATTGACCAGCTGCGTCGGAGGCTAGCGAACCAGTCGCTGGCTCAGGCCTCTCAAGAGGGCCACACTCTCAAGGGCCATGCGACAGTGGCCCAACAGAGGAGCTTGCACGCTCCAACAGAACTCTTACTCAAGGAGACGGGGAAAAGGCCATAGGAGAGCTTCCCCTGGACAGACAGACAGTATCCGCTGAACAGGACTGGCAAACTGCACTGAGGGACACCCCTGCAGACTTTGCTGCATGATTGGACTTTGGTTTGGGCCGACCGGGACTGGCCAGCCAAAGGGACCCGAGTCAACCTGACTTCACTGGACCTCAGAGTCCTGGTCTACCCAGCCGGGCAGGTGAGCGGGTAGACCGGGAGACCCCTGCAACCCCTAGATGTTCAGAATGGTCAAGAAGGCTGCCTAAATATCTGCAGGACTATGTCCAGCAATTGAGAGTTTGAGCCATCTAGGGGGAAGGGGTGTAATGTATTGGCCACAACTGTTTTAAATCACTTGCTTAATGTCTGACCTACATTGCTGTATTGTTTAACAGTTGCTATTACTGAAAGCCAGACTGGCTGTCTCCAAGTTGATAATGAGGGTTGGGGCAGGAAACTGTTACTTTAAACCTATTGGTTGCCACCTAGAGGCTAACTGTATCAATAGCTGTGCAGCAGCCTTTAGGGCTGCTTCTGTTCTGAGTTAATAAACTTGTTTGCTGTTTCAACACTCTGCCTTGTTCAATGCCTAATGAACCGAAGATATAACAGCATCCATTCTCCTATGGTAGTTAAAAAGATCATGTTTTCTGTAACACAAGTCTGCGGTACTCTACCTTAGTGGAAGATGCTTTCTCACAAACAGTATTACTCGTTTGTGACAGTACAGGTAGTCCTCATTTACAGATTGCCTTGTTTAGCAACTGTTTAAAGTTACAATGGAATAAAAAAAATAGATTTGCAAGCAATCCTTGCATTTATTACTGTTGTAATGTCCTGAAATCATGAGTTTACCATTTACATGTTTGCAACTGGCTTACAATAATCAAAGTTAACTGAGAAGATAGAGCAAAATTGCAGTTATGTGATGTTTTGCATAATGACTGCAGTGCCTTCCTTAATAGCTGACGAAGATGTCAGGTATAAGCCCATCATGGTCATCTGATATTTCACTTAGCAACTGCAGGGCTTAGCAATGAATTTGCCAGTCCCAATTGTGGGCACCAAGCAAAGACAACTTATACGGACATCTAAATAGAAATACTTCTTTTGCTTCAGTGACAAGTGGTAAAAAATGTTTGAAACCAGCCCTGTACCCTGATATGATTCCTTTCACTCATATTATAAGAACTGAAGCAAAATGCATACGTGTCCATGCTGATATGAATACATATCTATATCAATAGGCTGAATTTACTTTCCTTCCTTAGTATTTTTTCTATGGTGCTCTCAGTAAACTCAAATCTGTAGGCTAGAAGCAGTGGGGGAGGGAGCCTCTCCCTCAGCCACATGTAGTTTTTGTAATGTATTGGGTTAGTCATTAATAGTTGTTATGATCCGTTGTTGTGTTTTTTTGAAAAGAGTCTCCAACTGTCTCGGAGCAAACTGCTAGCCTACAATTTAAGCGGGAAATTGTTCTTTAAAATGATTGGTCGCTGCCTAGTGGCAGCACTGTATAAATAGATGTCAAGTGGTTGTCGGAGCCACTTCTGTGTTTTCAGCAATAAAGAATAGTTGTATTACATCGGTCTGGTCTATGCCTCAACGAACTCAATATACAACAGTTGTGACGAGGGTGGGATGCTGCTGAGAGAGAGCGCTGAAGCACTTAGCCAGAAGTCACTAGGGTGTGAGACCAGGCACTAGAGCCCTAGTAGGGACCACGTCCCCACCCTGCCTGCCAGTAAAGTCACACTGGAGGCACAGTGATCCCTGGATCGCTGTGCCTCCAGGATTTACCTAGCAGCTCCTAGCAGAAGAAGTCATTGACCAAGACCTCGTGAGTATCAGCTATGGNGGAATCTGAGGAGGAGGTGGAGGAGGCCTTTGAGGGGCCGTCAGGATCAGAGGGAGGCTCTGATGAATTACAGGACTCACGGCTTGATGAAGAGCCTGGCCCCTCCAGTCGTGTTTCTGATGAAGCTCAGCTGTGTGAGGAGCATGAGTCAGATTCGGAAGGCTCACACCTGGATTTTCTAATTGATGCTCGCAGACGTCATCAGGTAGCGAGAGAAAAACAACAGCAGTCAATGCGACAACTCCAAAGTAAAAGGAGAAGGCAATGAGAGGCAACGCCCTGGGATTGCTGTAGAAAAAGGGGAGGTGTGGGTGGTGCTGGTTGCTGAAGGCAACTGTTTGCAAAGTGCTTCTTGGAATCCTGGTCTGTTCGTCTTGTTTGCAACCTGTTCCTGTGGACTATTTCCTTCCTTTGGACTTGAGTTTTGCTGTTTGTGTTTTGGACTTATTGACAGGTTTGTCACCCAAATAAAAGGTATTTTGTTTTGTTTTAAAGTCTCCAGCCTATTGTATCAACAGGGGTTTGGTCCTTGTGCCTCTAACAAGGATGGCAATAGGCTGGGATAGAACAGGCAAGCTGAATGAATTTGATGTTTCTCACCCTGAACAATGGAGCTCCTACGTCTCCAGGGTGGAGAACTACCTGTGGGCCAACCAGATGAGAGATGATGGGCTGAAGGCAGCAACCCTGCTCTGCATGTGTGGGCAGGCAACCTTCGACATCGCGGAGAACCTGATTGCCCCAGCCAGCTTAGAATCAGTCACATACACTGATCTGAAGAGGAGGCTAAAGGAACATTTTGAACCCTGGCTGTCTGTTATTGCTTGGCAGAATGCATTTGAGCAAAGAGAGCAACAGGCAAGGGAGTCAGCAGCTGAATTCGTGGCTACACTAAGACAAGCATCAAGACTCTGCGAGTTTCCTGATTTAGAGGATCGACTCAGAGATGGACTTGTGTGTGGCCTGAGGAACCGAGATTTGCAGCAAAGGCTTTTCGCAAAATAAACGGTGATGTTCCAGGATGCGTTAAAAGAGGTCATGGCTGACGAGGGTGCCAGTGGAGCAATGAAGGCTTTATGACCTCAGAAGACTCCCCTCAGCCAGATAGCTGTGCACCATGAAACTACAGAAATACTGGAAGACCCAGACAAGGGTGATGAGATCGACTGGTTACAGAAGCAACCCATCAGACGGCAATGTCCCATTGACAAGGCAGTTCTATTCCCTAGCTGTGCCAGTTGCGGCGAATAGCACAAGAGGTCGGAGTGCAAATTCTGCACTGCAATATGTCATGCTTGTGGCAAACAAGAGCACATCGCCAGAGTCTGTAAAGGTTGCCAGGGAAAAGTTGTGCCTGAAGACATCCCACGGAGACGTATATGGGCCCTGGGACAGAATAAGGTCAGTTACTGCTCCAGAAGGAGAAACATATTAAGGACAGGAGCCCAAAGAGAAGCTGAGACTTAAAGTCAGGCTGCAAGGGATCCCTTGTTCTATGGAACTAGACACCAGGTCAGCCCTGTCCATAATCTCTCACAAAACGTTTAGCTACATCTGCAGACAAGGCAGGAAATGAGTTCAACTCAAACCATCAAACCTTGTTCTGACAGACTTTCAAAATTGCCACGTAGTGGTGAAAGGTGAAGCCACAGTAAAAGTCAGCTTCAAAGAGTTTGAGGGCCCCCTCAACATTGTGGTCGTTGAAGGCCAGCGCACCAGTTTGATTGGGCTGGACTGGGTTGATGCCCTGGGCATCCGAGTAACCGGCATCAACCACACACAAACAGCTGACCTAACGGCTGTGTGCCAGGAATTTGCTGATGTATTCAGCCCTAATTTAGGTCAATACAAGGGAGCACCAATCTCCCTTAACCTTGATCCAACAGTAACTTTCGCACTAAAGCCTAAAATAGATGCAGAGCTAGACAAGTTAGTACAGAAGGGAGTGCTTCAACCTGTAGATAGCAGTGTGTGGGAAACCCCCATAGTAACCCCAGTGAAGCCCAATGGGGACATTCGTATTTGTGCTGATTACAAATGCACAATTATCAAAGCTTTGCAGCAACATGCTTACCCAGTTCCAGTGGTAAGCCACATCCTGGCATCACTGCAGGGAGGTTGTGTATTTGCTAAACTGGACCTCGCACAGGCATATCAGCAACTGCCTGTGGATGATGCCACTGCAGAGGCTCAGACAATAGTCACACATAGAGGGGCATTCAGGGTTCGTTGCCTGCAGTTTGGGGTAAGTGTTACCTCAGGAGTATAATGGAATGCACACTTAAGAATATTCCAGGTATGTGCTCTTATTTTGATGACGTTCTGATTGCTGGGGAATCCGCAGCAGTCATAGCAGAACATCTCAGAGCAGTTCTTCAATGGTTCCGCGAAGCAGGATTGAAGTTAAAAATAGACAAGTGCCAAATTGGTGTGAACTCTACTGAGTTCCTGGGATTCAGGATAGATGCTGCTGGAATCCACCCCTCTGACTCTAAGCTTAAAGCTATACAACTGGCTCCCAGATCTAAGTCAAAAGGGGAGCTGCAAGCATTTTTAGGGCTACTTAATTTCTACCATTCATTTCTGCCACATAAGGCAGCATTGGCATCGGCTTCTGGATAAAAAGACATTGTGGGAGTGGACAAACACCCATGAAAAAGCTTTTAAAACAGTCAAATCACTGCTGTCATCAAGCTCAGTATTAGCTCACTTCAATGAGAAATTGTCTGTCAGTTTAGCATGTGATGCTTCACCGTATGGCATAGGAGCAGTTTTAAGCCATCTAATGGCAGATCGGCACCAAGCACCCATCGCTTACTATTCCAGAACGTTATCCCCTGCAGAGAGGAATTATGCGCAGATAGAAAAGGAGGTTTTAGCCATTGTAGCTGGAATTAAAAAATTCCACGACTTCCTATATGGGCACTCTTTCACTCTTTTCGCGGATCATAAACCTCTCTTAGGACTCTTCACAGCAGACAAGCAGACCCCACAGATCCTTTCTCCTAGGATGCTGTGATGGTCAATATTCATGGCTGCCTATTCTTACAGGCTAGTCCATAAGCCAGGCAAGGAAATGGGCTGTGCGGATGCACTCAGCCGACTGCCTTTGCCTGACACAGACCCCAACCCAGCACCTGCAGCTCGCATCCTGGCAATCCAGGATCTCCCTGGGACTCCCCTTCATGCAGGAGATGTGGCTGCTGAAACTGCCACTGACAGAACACTCAGTTGTGTTCTAAACTGGGAGTTGAGGCGGTGGCCTGATAGCAGACCAGGTCCAGAATTTCATAGTTTCACTAACAGAAAAGATGAGCTGTCAGTTCATAAAGGCTGCATGCTATGGGGAAGCAGGGTGATAGTCCCACCCACATTAAGAGCCAGAGTTTTAGAATCTCTGCATGAGGGTCATCCAGGCACAGTTAGGATGAAGGCACTTGGTAGCAGTTACTTGTGATGGATAAGGACATAGAGGCTCAAGTAAGGAACTGCCAGGTCTGTCAGGAGACCCAACCTGAAATGCCTCAAGCACCAGTGCATCGCTGAGAGACCACGCAAACTCCTTGGTCTCGTGTGCACATAGAGTTTGCAGGACCCTTCCAAGGACAGGTGGAGGCACACATTTCAACAGAGAGATCAGCGAGCTGGGGAATCAGCAAAAGAATTCGTTGCGGCCTTGAGAAGAGCAGCTAAACCGTGTGACTTCAAGGACTTAGAGGAAAGACTGCGTGATCGTTTTGTGTGCGGACTGAGGAACACAGACTTACAGCAGAGGCTGTTTGCCAGGGAAGATGTCTCCTTCCAAGATGCTCTGCGAGAGGTTTCGGCTGAAGAAGCTGCAGGTGGGGCGGTCAAGAACATGCGGCCTAAGCGAAGCGCTCCAGAGACCGCCACTATTCAAAAGGAAGACGTGCGTGAGGATTCGGAAGAAGATCCTGAAGAAGAGGTGGACAAGCTTTACCAAGCAGCTGGGAGGAGGTCCAAAGATCTTCAGGACAAGGGCCCAGCTGAGCTTCGTTGCCTCG
>NW_015388717.1:155571-162381 GCF_001527695.2 Protobothrops mucrosquamatus
GATGGAACTTGACACGGGGTCTGCCCTATCCATAATTTCCCTCAACACATTTCACAAAATCTGCAGCAGCAGTGGCCAGAGAGTTTCGTTAAGGCCCTCTAATGTAATCCTTACGGATTTCCAAAATTCTCAAGTGTGCGTTAAGGGGGAGGCCACCCTTAAGGTACAGTACAAGAATTTTGCAGGCCCCCTAGACGTGATGGTTGTGGGGGGTGAGCGAACGAGTCTCATCGGACTCGATTGGTTTGAGGCCTTGGGAATACAAGTAACAGGGCTACATAAATTGCAAACAGAGACCCTTGCAGACGTATGCAAGGAGTTTGCAGATGTGTTCAGTTCTGAACTAGGGTCCTACACAGGACCTCCTGTTTCACTTAAGCTAGATCCAACGGTACAGCCCATCAGGGTTAAACCTAGGAGAGTACCATTTGCTCTTAAGAGTAAGATTGATGCTGAACTGGACAAGTTGCTCCAGCAAGGCATTCTAGAGCCTGTAGATTCCAGCCCGTGGGAAACCCCCATTGTAACGCCTTTAAAGGAAAACGGGGACATCCGGATTTGTGCTGACTACAAGTGCACTCTAAACAAGGCCCTACAGCAACATGCTTACCCTGTGCCTGTAGTGAGCCACATTCTAGCTTCTCTCAAGGAAGGAAAATTTTTTGCTAAGCTTGATCTGGTTCAAGCATATCAACAGCTGCCTGCTGATGATGCAGCAGCTGAGGCCCAAACTATTGTCACCCATCGGGGGGCTTTCAAGGTGAAGAGGTTACAGTTTGGGGTGAATGTCGCTCCTGGCATTTTTCAGAGTGTAATGGAAAACACCCTGAGGGGTATTCCTGGCGTGTGTCCTTATTTTGATGATGTTCTCATCGCAGGTGACTCTCCACAAATGCTGGCTGAGCGGTTAAAGGCTGTGTTGCTTCGTTTCTGAAGAGCAGGCCTTAAATTAAAACGGGACAAATGTAAGATTGGGGTGCACTCCACTGACTTCCTGGGATTCAGGATAGATGCTCAGGGTATCCACCCGTCTGATGCTAAGCTCAAAGCTATTCAGAAGGCTCCAAGCCCCAAGTCTAAGGGCGAATTACAAGCCTTTTTGGGGTTACTGAACTTTTATCATGCTTTTCTACCTCATAAAGCTGCTATTGCTGAACCTTTGCACAGACTTCTTGACAAAAATGCTTGTTGGCACTGGACCAAAGTCCATGAGGCCAGTTTCAATGAGGTTAAAGCCTTGCTTACATCCAATGCAGTGTTGGCTCATTTCAATGAGCAGTTGCCAGTGTGTCTGGCTTGTGATTCCTCCCCCTACGGTGTGGGTGCTGTACTTAGCCATTTGATGGCTAATGGGACTCAGGTCCCTGTGGCTTATTATTCTAGGACCTTATCTGCTGCTGAGCGCAACTATGCTCAAATTGATAGGGAGACGTTGGCTATTGTGGCTGGAATTAAAAAGTTCCATGACTTTCTCTATGGCTGCCACTTTACGGTCTTTACTGACCACAAGCCTTTGCTGGGGTTATTCACTACATCCAAACAAACACCTCGCATCCTGTCCCCTCGTATGCTGCGTTGGTCCATCTTCCTGTCAGCTTATGACTATTCACTGGTCCACAAGCCTGGTAAGGAAATGGGTCATGCAGATGCACTGAGTAGGCTGCCATTGCCTACTGTGGAGCCAGATCCCACTCCTGCTGTACACATATTGTCCATTCAGGAGTTGCCTGAGTGTCCCCTCAATGCTGCTGAAACTGCATTGTTTCAGCAGCATTGGGGTCAGGGTCAGTGGCTGCTGAAACTGCCACTGACCACACGCTCAAACGCGTGCTGTCATGGGTCCTGTCAGGTTGGCCTGATAGGTGCCCTGCGGAGGATTTCCAACGTTTTTGGGTCAAGAGGCACGAGTTGTCCACTTTCAATGGCTGCCTCCTCTGGGGATCGAGAGTTGTGATTCCGGCCTCCTTGAGGGCTAGAATCTTGATTTCATTACATGAAGGCCACCCGGGAATTGTCAGGATGAAAGCACTTGCGCGCAGCCATCTGTGGTGGCCTGGCATTGATCGGGCCATCGAGGCCCAGGTACATGGGTGTCATGCATGCCAGCAGTCCAGGCCTGAAATGCCCCAGGCCCCTGTGCACAGGTGGGAGGAAACACACACTCCATGGTCTAGAATACATGTAGATTACGCTGGGCCCTTTCAGGGACAATTCTTCCTGGTTGTTGTTGATAGCCACTCCAAGTGGCTGGAGGTCGTGCCTGTGTCTTCTACCACAGCTGCCAAGACTATTCAAGTGTTGAGAAACATTTTTGCTGCACACGGGCTGCCAGATGTTCTGGTGTCAGATAACGGTCCTCAATTTACTTCTACTGAGTTTCAGGGATTCCTACAGGCGAACATGATCCGCCACGTTGCTTCGGCTCCTTTCCATCCTTCCACCAACAGTCTGGCTGAACGGATGGTCCACATCGCCAAGGACGCCCTCAAGAAACTGACTTATGGCAATTGGCATCACAGATTGGCTGACTTTCTTCTAGCCCATCGTACTACTCCGTGCACTGCCACGGGTAAGTGCCCGGCCAAACTCCGTTGGCGTCATCGGCTCGTGACTAAATTGGACAGGCTGCATCCGGAGCGTGTAGCTTCACAGGTGTCTCAGCCACACCCACCATGGGTCCTGCATGAAGGCGATCCTGTCTGGGCCAGGAACTACAGGCCTGGCTGTGGTCTGCAAGGTCTCGGGGCCTCTGTCCTACGAGGTGTCCCTGGAAGATGGCCGTGTTCTTCGCCGCCACATTGATCCATTACGTGTGAGGCGGGACTCACCTGGGGTTCCTCCTCAGTCTCCTCTAGGGGGGGAGGAGGAATGGGGAATGCATTCTGAGAATCAGAATCTGCTGCCAACAACGGTTGTGGGGAACGACACGGGCTCTCAACACCCAAGTTCCACAGGAGATTCAGGTAGCAATTCATGGGGACGGGGGCACACAGACACCCCCACACACACTCAAGCCTGGGAGTCCGACCGGAGGTATACTAACTATCCACACCTCACAAACAATACTCCAGACACGGAGAATAACTGGGAGCATACTCAAAACTCACAACATGCAAGAGAGCAGGCAAAACAGAGGGGAAACATGTCCTTTGCTGAAATGGCTCATAGAAGGATTTCCCCATGCATAAGGGCTAACAGGGAGGCATCCCTAGACCCTAACACTACAGGAAGGAGCCAGGAAAACCACACTCCGTCAGGAAACATGGAGATGAGTTCAGAGGGGTTGGAAAACTCCATAGGTGGTAGGTCAACCAGGTATAGCGATCAACAGAGTTCTGACTTCACAAGCCTAGGAGATGGGCAGGAAAGTCAAACAGAAGTCACAAGACAACCACAGGGCAATTCACCTAGTTTGGGAAGCAACGGGGAAAACACTACAAGTTCCCCAGGTCCAAGAAGGTCGCTCAGGGTCAAAGGCCCTCCCAAACACCTTGCAGATTACGTAAGGTGAGCATGTTAATTGCAATAACTGAACTAGAGGTTCTGGCTGGTTGACTCTACGTAAATGATGTAGGGCTACTGGGTCTCTGTACGACGGAACAGTCCCACACCTTACACACACTGTGTGACTTAACTCAACAGTTAATTATGTAACCATCACTATTCACACTTGAATAGTCTTGGCGGCTGTGGTAGAAGACACAGGCACGACCTCCAGCCATTTGGAATGGTTATCAACAACAACCAAGAAGAATTGACCCTGAAAGGGCCCAGCGTAATCTACATGTATTCTAGACCATGGAGTGTGTGTTTCCTCCCACCTGTGTACAGAGGCCTAGGGCATTTCAGGCCTGGACTGTTGGCAGGTATGACATCCATGTACCTGGGACTCGATGGCCCGGTCAATGCCAGGCCACCACAGATGGCTGTGAGCAAGCGCCTTCATCCTTACAATTCCAGGGTGACCCTCATGTAATGAGATCAAAATTCTAGCCCTCAATGAGGCCGGGATCACAACTCTCGATCCCCAGAGGAGGCAGCCATTGAAAGTGGACAACTCGTGCCTCTTGACCCAAAAACGTTGAAATTCGTCTGCAGGGCACCTGTCAGGCCACCCAGAGAGAACCCATGACAGCACGCGTTTGAGCGTGTGGTCAGTGGCAGTTTCAGCAGCCACATCCCTAGCATTGAGGGGGCATTCAGGCAACTCCTGAATTGACAATATGTGTACAGCAGGAGCGGGATCAGGCTCCACAGTAGGTAATGGCAGCCTACTCAAAGCATCTGCATNGGCTCACTACAGGCACAGGATAAGCATGTTGCTGTAGGGCCTTGTTTAGAGTGCATTTGTAGTCAGCACAAATCCGGATGTCCCCGTTTGCCTTTAAAGGCGTTACAATGGGGGTTTCCCATGGGCTGGAATCTACAGGCTCTAGAATGCCTTGCTGGAGCAACTTGTCCAGCTCAGCATCAATCTTGCTCTTAAGAGCAAATGGTACCCTCCTAGGCTTAACCCTGATGGGCTGTACCGTTGGATCCAACTTAAGTGAAACAGGAGGTCCCGTGTAGGACCCAAGTTCAGAACTGAACACATCTGCAAACTTCTTGCATACGTCTGCAAGGGTCTGTGTTTGCAACTTATTCAGCCCAGTTACCTGAATTCCCAAGGCCTCAAACCAATCGAGTCCAATGAGACTCGTTCGCTCATCCCCCACAACCAACACGTCTAGGGGGCCTGCAAAATTCTTGTACTGTACCTTAAGGGTGGCCTCCCCCTTAATGCACACTTTAGAATTTTGGAAATCCGTAAGGATTACATTAGAGGGCCTTAAGGAAACTCTCTAGCCACTGCTGCTGCAGATTTTTTGAAATGTATTGAGGGAAATTATGGATAGGGCAGACCCTGTGTCAAGTTCCATCGATAATGGAATTCCCTGCAATTTCACTTTAAGTGTTAGCTTTTTTTTAAAGGGGTTTGTTTGTGCCTATTCTTAAAATGTTCCGGCGTGTTGCACAGAACCCCACCCTGTTTTGGCTGGGCACCCTGGTACCTTTCAGAATCAATTCTTCCTTCGGTTGTACTTTCTGTCGACCCAGGCAGACCGCAGCGATGTCGCCCTTCTTCCCGCACGCTCGGCAAATGGCGGAACGGAACCGGCATTCTGCTCGCTTGTGGCGTCCACCACATCCAAGGCAACGAAGCTCAGCTGGGCACTTGTCCTGACGATCCTTGGACTTTCTTCCAGCAGCTTGGTAAAGCTTATCCACCTCTTCTTCAGGATCTTTGTCCGACTCCTCGCGCACGTCTTCCTTGTGAATAGTGGCGGTCTCAGGAGCGTTTTTCTTGGGCCGCATGTTCTTGACCACCCCGCCGGCAGCTTCTTCAGCCGAAACCTCTCTCAGAGCATCTTGGAAGGAAACATCTTCCCTGGCGAACAGTCTCTGCTGCAATTCTGTGTTTCTCAGTCCGCATACAAAGTGATCGCGAAGTCTTTCTTCTAAGTCCTTGAAGTCGCACGGTTTAGCTGCTCTTCTCAAGGCCGCAACATAGTCTTTTGCTGATTCTCCAACTTCCTGATCTCTCTGTTGAAATGTGTGCCTCCAAGCCATGACTGATTGCTTGGGCTGGAAGTGTTCCTTTAAGGTTTTCTTGAGGTCGGAGTACGATACCGTTTCCAGCGAGTCTGCGGAGATTAAGCTCTCGGCGATCTCAAAGGCGTCTAGCCCACAAACACACAACAATGTGGCAGCCTTTAAGCCTTCCTCTCGAATCTGGTTTATGCGAAAATACGTCTCGACTTTTGCTACGTAAGATTCCCACCTCTCGGGGTGAGAGACGTCGAATTCCTCTAATTGCCCGACTTTATCCATGATCGATGATCAAGTTCTCTTCTCCTTCAGTCACACGCACCCTCCAGCGATTTCGTACTAGCAGGATAACGCTGACTTCCACGCCGTTTCTTTCCCGGACTTCTTTGGGTGAGTCTTCTAGCCTTTCTTAGCTGTAGAGACTGTATCCCACCTTCGTCGCCAGTGTTAAGTCCGGAGAATAATGGCGCTTGAGACGAATCATCTCCAACAAATCTTTATTGCTTGCTTCACTCTACGAACAACCAGAGCAGAGGCACGCAGGCCTCTATTTATACCCTCTGATCCCCGGACAATTTCAACCAATCATGAGGTGGGCTTTTCCCGCCTTGCGCATGCGCACAAGGCTGGCGCCGCTCAGTCTGGTCCCAGGCAGCTTCTGCAATTGCCCGGGACTCTTGCAACATCCCGAGCCTGCATCTTGCAGGCTCAGGACACAACACCCACCACATATGGTAATATGATCTTATTGCTGATTTACATTTCCAGCATAAAGGTGAGATATTTGAACCCATTTTGGCTAACCTTATGGGTGGGAAGTGCCATCTATAGAACATCTTGTAAAGATTTTCCTTGTACGAGGTAGCTAGAGTGAGTTTCCTATTTCTTTCCCACAGTTCTTGCCAAATATGGAGGTCGATACTGAAACCAAAATCCCTACTCCAAATTAACATAATCTCCTTGACCTGTTCTTCATACATTGCCTGGTGTCAGAATCCAATCATAATTCATCTCTAGTTATTGACTATGGAAAACCCCATTTCTGCCCTCTCTGGATTCTGTCATACGATGAAGGGGGAGGGAGATGAGCAGAGGGGTTTTATGGCTCTCACTTCCTCCATTTCAACTTCAAAGGGACTGAATGTGGATATCACCAAAAGGACTAACCATAACAATGGGGCTATTACCTTTCATGTACTCCTCTCTGAAGTCTCCTTTCCC
>NW_015388717.1:162623-175656 GCF_001527695.2 Protobothrops mucrosquamatus
GGAGGAGATGGATTGTTTAAGTTTAGAGTTTGGAGTTAGAGATATTAATATTTGTTTACTTGTATTTGAATATTAGCCTAGGTTTGGTTTGGGAAGTCCGGGGGGTGGGGGGATGGGATAAATCATTGTGTAATACCTGTGATGTATTTCTTTTTTCTCTTATGATAAAAACAATAAAAAATTTTATATTGAAAAAAAACAAAAAACAAAAAACAAAACAATAGTGGAGATAATGGGCAACCTTGCCTTGTACCTTTTTGAATTTGAAAGCTTTTAATAGTTTCTCCGTTGATTATCACTTTAGCTATCTGTTTGGAATAAATCGCTTTGAACATATTTATGAAATTCTCCCCAAAATCCATGTATTCCAATTGGTTAAACATAAAAACCCATTTCACATTATCGAATGCCTTTTGTGCATCAAGAAAGATTAGTCCCATTTGTTTTTCATTGTGGACTTCATAATATTCCAATACATCCAATATAGTCCTAACATTGTTTCTTATATATCTTTTGGGTAGAAAACCATTTTGATCTGTGTGTATAAATTTTACTAAGAATCTTTCAAGACGTTTAGCCATTATTGCCATGAAAATTTTATAATCCGAATTTAATAATGAAATGGGCCTATAGTTTTTAATGAACGCCAAATCTGAATTGTCCTTGGGGATCAAAGTGATAGTTGCTTCTTCCCATGAGATCGGAATTTTTGCATTCTTCAGAACCTCGTTGAATAAATATATTAATATTGGACTTAGAGATTCTTGCATAATTTTGTATATTTCTATTGGTAAACCATCCGGACCTGGGGCTTTATTGTTTTTTTGTTTCTTAATTGCTTCAGATAGTTCTAAAGGTGTTATCTCTTTGTTTAACATATTTTTAATCTCCTCTGGAACTTTCGGTAGATCAGCTAATTGCAAATATTTTAGTATATCATCCTTGTTTTTCCGTTCTACATCTTTGTATAATTTCTTATAAAACTCATAGGCCACCATTTTCTTCCTTTCATTCTGATATACCATCTCTCCTTTTTCATTGTATAGTTTGCTAATCCTCTTTTTATCGTTATGTTTCTTTATCCTGTAAGCCAACCATCTACCTGGTTTATTGGCGTTTTCAATTTTTTTTGTTTGGTACGTTTTATTTGTTGCCCCAGTTCTTCCTTTTCAATGATATTTATCTTATGTTTAATTAAATCTATTTGTTGTTTCAGGTCACGCCTTTGTGGTTCGTTTTGTAAATTTTCCTCTACCCTGCTAAGTTCTTCTTCAAGATTTCTTTGTCGCTGTATTTTAATTTTATTTTCCCTAGCCATATAAGCAATTGCGACACCTCTCATGTAGGCTTTGGCTGTGTCCCATAAGTTTTGGGAATTTGTGTCTTCCTTTTTATTCATCTGGAAGAATAGGCCCATTTGATCTTCCAATTTCAATTTAAATTCTTTGTGGTTTAAAATTGCTCTTTTCAGAGTCCACCTCCTTGTTTTCTTTTGCCCTCTCCATTTAATTCTAATTGGATTGTGGTCAGCCCATGAATTTGTATCAATTATGACATCTTCCACTTCCGAATTTAGATCTGTTGACAACCACGTCATATCAATCCTGGACCATGAGACATGTCGCCCTGAAAAATACGTATACTGATTTTTCCCTGTATTCTTCTCTCTCCAAATATCCTGAATGTTGAACTCCTCTGCCATTTCTAAGAAAGTACTAGGTAATGTTGGTCTAATTCCTTTTCTGGTCTTATCACTTTTATAATCCAATTGTCTATCCTTAATCGCATTGAAATCTTCCATTATACAAATGTTATCATAATCAAAATCACTAATAATGCTATGTAATTTTTTATAAAATTGTTTCTGACTTCATTGGGAGCATAGATTCCCACAAGAGCTATTTTTTATTTTATTCAAAATTACTTCTATTAAGATTCTACCATCTTCATCATTATAAATATGTTTTGTTGGAATTTCCTCATTAATATCTGCTACTACTCCTGCTTTTTTTTGTTGTGAGAGCGCTGCAAACATTTTTCCCAGCTTGGGGCAATTTAATAAATGTTGATGCTGTTTTTTAATATGCACTTCTTGTAGAATTATTATATCCAAATTCATCTTGCCCAGTTTATTTAAAAAAGTTTTCCTCTTTAATGGGGATTTAAAACCATTAACGTTCAGGGATATAATCTCAGTTCCTTCTTTTGCCTCTTTATCTATATTTAGATCTTGTTACTATTGTCGGTCTAGACTCTTTAGCTTGTACTTCTCTTTCCACTGGCATCCTTGTCGATCTAACCTCTTTAATTGCTTTAAGTCTATCCTCTTCATATTTCCCATTGTCTTTTTCAGTCTATATATCATCACCTCTCCCAGTTCCCTTCTCTTTAATTTGTAATTCCTTTCCTTCTGTGGCCTGTGGTGGGATCTCACCTTCTTCTCTTGCCTGTCTTTCAACTAATTCCTCCTCACTTCCAAAATTTAGAATTCCTCTACTTTGTCTATTGTATCCAGCCAAAACCTCTTTTCCTGCCACACGACCATAATCCCTTCTGGTACCAACCATCTAAAATTAATATTTTTTCTTATCAATTTAGAGGTTATTTGTTGGTAAGGTCTTCTCATATCTCTCACCCTTCTTGGTACTTGCTTAAGCACAATTAGCTGTCTGCCTTGGTATTCCAATGGATCATCTCTGGTCCTAAATAATATTTCATCTCGGACAGATTTCTTAATAAATCTGATATAGACCTCTCTGGGGAGGTTGTGCCGTCTCGCATAGTTCGTGTGGATTCTATAAATCTCATCGATCTCATTCGCCATTTCCTCTTTACTAGTCCCTAGGGCCCTCGCCAAAATATCTGTCACCATTACTGGTAGATCTTCACCTTTCGTCTCTCTAATATTTTGGATCCGTAGGTAATAGGCAGCCTTCTCTACTTCCAGGGAAATAACTGTCAATTCTAATTCCCTGTTAGCCTGAACTAATCTCTCATTCATTTCGTCTACTCTCAGTTCTTCTTTTCCCATTCTTTCTTCCATTTCCTGTAATTTTTGTTTGTTTTTCATGATCTGTTGCTGAAAGCACTCAAATCTCCCATCCATAGACCTCATCTTTTCCTTAAGTTCCCCTGTATCGTTTCTCACTTCCCCTATCTCTTTTTTTAAGTCTTCATGATTTTTACACATCACCTCTTGCATTGATTGCAACATTAGTTGCAAATCTTTAAATGAGTTTGCTCTGTCTCTTTGTGTCACCTCTTCCAGGGATCTTTGCCTAGCTGGGCTTGGTTCCATTGGTGATGTATGTGTTGTCTGCTTCTTCCCTATTCCAACTCTCGTGAGATTAGGAATGCTTGTCATCTTTCTCAACTCTCCAAACCAGCCACCCCACTTATTTACAGTTACTCCATTTCTCTCCAGAGTATCTATATTATCAATATTAAAGCTAAATATGTTATTCTTTATTTATAATAGTAACTTATTAATTAAATATATTGGATACAGGTATTCATATACAACCCTATATATGTATATATGTAACAAAAGACAATATCCACAATAAGCTTATCAGTAAATGTAGTCCAAAGTCAATTTTTGATTAAAAGCTAGAATCCATCATTTCAAAAAGTTCAATGGTTATATATTTTCCTTATAGTATCTTTTAGGTTTTGGGGTCAAGAAGAGAGATTTTACAATACTTTCTGATTTATACTTACAACCAAAACTAAGTGTGTTTTAAGTTACAAGTTTGCTGTTTCCTCTTATCTTCTTTCCCTTCCTTCCTCTCCACTCTCCCTCCTGAGTTGTTCTCAATTAAACCAGCAGGTGTCTCTCTTGCTGTTATTTCTAATGATCAGCCTACAGTCTCAGGACAAAATGTCTGCTTCCTTAGCTTCTTCCGCACTTTCACGCTGTGGTTTTACAATGATTTTGCCTCTCGAAGTTAGACTTCCCTTATAGAAAGGGAGAGAGGAGAGAAAGAAAGGAGAAAAAAGGAGGAAGGCAAAGAAAACTCCTCGTCAATTTGAAGTTCTCCAACTGGTGTGATTGCACCAATGCAGGCAACCCTTCTGTGCCCGAACTTTGTTTTCGCCACTAGTAAAAGAGCGAGGAGGGAAGCTCCTCTCCTCTTATTCTTCTGGGCTCCTTAGTTCGTCCTTTCCAGAAAACCTCCGGCAGATTCTTTTACCGAATCACTCCTACTGAGATGTCAGGATTACTTTGACTGGATCTGTCACATCTCTATCCCGCTAGATCACCGCTATTGTCGGTCAGCTGTTGGCTGTCATTTCTTCGCGGCCATTAAAGGCCGTCTCCTTCCTCTGCTCAGCTTTCCAAGGCTCTTCCTGGGTTCTCTAATCTCAGCCACCGCCAGAGATCGCTCCTTAGGGCGCCTCTTGATTTCGGATCCCCCTCCAAGAAATCCGGGACCTCGAAAGGTCCGTCAAACGGTCGAAAGCGAGATGTTCCGGAGAATCGTCCGACACACCCATTCTTTTGACAGCTGGCCCCGCCCCCGACCATTGTATTCTCTTGACAAAATTCTATCAGCCTGTGCCCTGCTTCATTTTGTACTCCAAGGCCAAACTTGCCTGTTATTCCAGTTATCTTTTGGCTTCCTACTTTAGCATTCCAATCCCCCATGATGATAAGGACATCATTTTTTGGTGCTGATTCTATAAGGTGCTGTAGGGCTTCATAGAACCGGTCAATTTCATCCTCTTCAGCACCAGTGGTTGGGGCATAGACTTAGACTACTCTGATATTGAATGGTTTGCCTTGGATTCGCACTGAGATCATTCTGTCATTTTGGGGATTGTATCCCAGTATTGCTTTTCCTACTCTTTTATTGTCATTTCTTCTGAGGGATTCTTGCCCAGACGACACAGACTTCCTAAACAAACTGAATACATTTTTTGGTAGATTTGAGGCATCAAATAGTACTCCTGCTAGGAAAGCTGTGCCCCATCCTGGCGAGCAAGTGGTAAGCTTTGATGTCACCTCTGTCCGGAAAACACTGCAGAAAGTTAACATTCGGAAAGCAGCAGGCCCAGATAACATCCCTGGACATGTCCTCAGGGAATGAGCAGATGAGCTGGCTTGTGTTCTCACACATATTTTCAATCTCTCATTGCAGCAGGCAGTGGTCCCATCATGTTTTAAGATGGCCATCATCTTGCCAGTGCCAAAAAAGTCCACTATTACAGGCCTCAATGATTACCGTCCGTTTGCACTGACATCCACCATTATGAAATGCTTTGAGAAGCTGATAAAGGACATTATTGTATCTAGCCTCCCACCAGCATTTGACCCGCTTCAGTTTGCCTACCAACCAAATCGCTCTATGGAGGATGCTATTTCTTCTGTTCTCCATCTGAGCTTGAAGCACTTAGAGGAAAGAAATGCTCACATGCGTTTGTTGTTTGTCGATTTCAGTTCGGCATTTAACACAATCATTCCCTAGCATCTAGTAGACAAACTGGGCCTCTTAGGCTTAAACACTCCTTTGTGCAATTGGATTCTTAATTTTCTTACCAACAGGCCCCAATATATGCAAGTTGGAACAAATACTTCTAATACCATTTCCTTGAGCACAGGTTCTCCTCAGGGCTGCATCTTAAGTCCACTGCTGTTCACCCTGTTGACCCATGACTGTTGTACTAGGTTTTCCACCAACCATATTGTGAAGTTCGCAGATGATACAACAGTAGTGGGCCTTATTCATGATGACAAGGTGGAAGCTTACCGCAAGGAGGTTGAGGGGTTGGTGAACTAGTGTAAGGAAAACAGCCTAGTTTTAAATACTGGAAAAACCAAAGAGATCATTGTTGATTTCAGAAAAGGCAGGCACAGCCACACATCTCTGTGCATCAATGATTCACCTGTGGAGATGGTTATCAGCATCAAATTTCTGGGTGTGCAGCTAACGAGTAGGCTGGCTTGGTTGCTCAACAGTGAGAAACTGGTAAAGGGGCACAGCAGCACCTGCATTTTATGCGTCGCATGAAAAAAGCACACCTTACTTCCCCTGTCCTCACCACTTTCTACAGGGGGACGATCGAGAGCATCCTGTCATACAGCATCACAGTCTGGTTTGGAAGCATCACTGCTTCAGACAGGAAGGTGGTTCAGAGAGTGGTGAGAATGGCCAAAAAGATCATTGGCAGTCCCTCCCTCCCATCCAGGACATAGCACAGAAGAGCTGCTTGAGCAGGGTCTGTAAGATTATCTGGGACACTACACATCCTCTTCATGACCTGTTTTCCTTGTTACCTTCTGGGAGGAGGCTTCGTGGTATCCACAGCAGAACATCCAGATTCAGCCATAGTTTCATTCCATACAGCATTAACCTTGTGAACTCTCAAGCCTCCTCCTTCTGTTATAGATTCAAGATGGACAGTATTTAATATTTATTTGTGATGTATATGTAGGGGTATGGGTCTATACATATATTGTATATAGTATATATTAGGTATGTGTCATGTATGTGTTTCACTTTGAGAGCGGGCAACTTTCATTTTTGTTGTGTGCCATTGTGCCCACAGTAAAAAAAATGACAATAAAGGTTATCTTATCTTATCTTATCTCATCTCATCTCATCTCGTCTCGTCTCGTCTTATCTTATCTTATCTTATCTTATCTTATCTTATCTTATCTTATCTTATCTTATCTTATCTTATCTTATCTTATCTTATCTTATCTTATCTTATCTTATCTTATCTTACCTGAATTATATTCACCCATTCCTGTCCATTTTAGTTCGCTGATTCCTAAGATGTCAATGTTCAATCTTGTTTAACCACGTCCAGTTTGCCTTGATTCATGGATCTTACATTCCAGGTTCCTATGGAGAAAAGATATTTATAGCATCGGACTTTCCTTTCACCACCAGATGCATCCACAGCTGAGCGTCCTTTCGGCTTTGGCCCAGTCGCTTCACTCTTTCTGGTGCTACTAGTACTAACCCTCTGCTCTTCCCCAGTAGTATATTGGACACCTTCTGACCTGAGCATAATATCTTTTTGCCTTTTGGTACTGTCCATGGGGTTTTCATGGCAAAGATACTGGAGTGGTTTGTCATTTCCTTCTCCAGTGGATCACATTTTGTCAGAACTCTCTCCTATGACCTGTCCATCTTGGGTGGTACTGCACGGCATAGCTCATAGCTTAATTGAGTTACACAAGCCCCTTTGCCACGACAAGGCAGTAATCCATGAAGGAGTGTGCTGGTTTAGGTTTCTGTATTTTTCAATAAGAGTCAAGCATTGTGCTCTTTCTGATTTTGCATGAGTCAAATCCTATCTTATTATTTTACAACTTGACAAAAGGAATGTGGCAATCACCTGTCTTTCTTTTTCCTATTTTCATAGCATACCATATGAAATACCATACCACTCTTAAGGCAATCACTTACCATCTTTAATGATAGGACTAGTCATTTATGGGAGATGAACAAAACACTGTGGCTTATAGTGACAATCTGAAAAGAAAGTTGTAAATACAGTATATCACTATTTTCTGCAATTGGTGGTCTTGTTTGGGCTTCGAAACTAAATAGGATCAAACCTGGATTAATTTGGATGGGTAGCTATCAGGATATATCATAGCCATAAGCTAAACTGGGAAGTAGGCAATGGAAAAATGTTGCCATGTTGTTGACAATTAAAAAAAACCAAAGAAATATTTGTGCTGTCACTAGGAGTCAAACTATATTCAGGGATCGTTTCATCAAACATAGACAGAGAAACACTTTGAGGATTTTTTAAATTCTCTTTGTTCTTAGTTCCAGTAAAGCATAGGAGTTATTTCATCTGTTCCTTACAATTACTTGGGAGTTGATCTCAAAGAAATTCATAATTGCTTCCAATTAAATGTGGATAAATTTATCTTCTGACACTTTCATGTATCAATTTTCATTCTGCAGTCTCTTTCTACATATAAATAAACCACTAGAGGTCACTATACACCATTTTAAGACACATTTCTCCCCTAAGATCTGTATTGCTATAAGAAATTAAACTACTGTATCTTTCAAGGTTTCCCTACCTCCACAATTCATTATCTATTCTTTTCCACTTTTCTTATAATTGTAAAATGCTTAATCCATAAATAAATTTACTAATTTTTGTTAATACATAATGAGGAACAGGTGCATTTTGAATTTCATTAAAAGCAGTATGAATGTTAAAAACTTGAAAAATAAATTAAATTGCTTATAAAAACATGTATACATATGTTAATGTTTACACACATTGTTCATAGGTTCCCCCTTTAAAAAAATACACCAAAGGTATTAATTATATGAAGGCAAAGTTCCAAAGTTGCTCATTAGTTTATATGGAAATAACACATATTCCGAGCAAGAATTGGCTATAATTTTAGGAACTGAATTTTCTGTTATTTCTGAGAATTGACCAGATTTGACATACCATGAAAGCATAATGCTAAAATTACCTGTACTTTTATATTCCATATATGAATGTTTCAAATAAGATTGCATTGCAGATGGAAGTTAATGTTTAACTTTGGCTGAACTGTGGCTTTGTCACCAAGTGTATGATTCAAAATAATCCCTTGGCCCAGCAAATTTGTTCTGCTCTTTATATAAATTCAGTGGCACAGATCAATGCAACTCTCTGATCACTGATCACTGTATGCTAGGTATTTTGATATTACAATTCGGTAACTGTTATGCAAATAACATTCTTAACTCATATGTTATCCATTCATCATTCCTTTGGATTTTTGCAAGGAAAGTCCTTGCAATTGTTTACCTTTACATGCATGAAGATAATGTGAGAGGGAATGTGGTCAGATACAGATGATTTTCTCCAAGCCCAGTTGCTTCCTAGATATTTGTATACTGAGTGCAAAGAACTGAAATTTATTCTGTTTGTGTGTTTAACCAAATATTGAGTCCCATTATTGGAAAGCTTCAATAGTCCAAATCATCTTCTAAAGTTATTCTTAGGAGACTTATGATTGATTCAGTGGCCTTCATCAAATCATCTACACTCTAGCAAACCATAAAAAAATACTTTATAATAAGTACCACAACAAAAAACAACAAAATCCAGTTGCCTTTTGAAAGGCACCTTTGGGACAAGTGCCACAAGGCTATTTTAATTTATACCAAAGAATCTAAAGAAAATTATCTCCAATGTTGATCTTTCAAGAATGGGAACATGGTTTGGAATCCATAGAAGCTATGCTAAGTCTTCAACCTGAGTGTATGTCAAGGTTCCAACTAATGAAGCCAAATAAAGCAGAACTCCGAGGACTGAAGTTTCTTCAAAACACTTGTTTTCCATGGGACTGCTCTGTGTTTAGTCTAGCAAAGCTGTCCTTTTACTTCCCCCTTCCCCCACAAACTGTGGCATCTCAGAATGACAAAGACAGCTTCAACCAGGCTCATTTCAGAAATTGACAGTCAGACTCCCCTAAAGAGAAAGTGGTTCCTGAAAAATAACAAGCATAAATACATATTAGTGGGTTGCTGATCTTCTATTCCAATGCCTGAGGGTTCCCTAGGCTTTTGGGGATGATTATCATGAAACTTCTATATTAATCTCTCTGCCTTTACATCTCTACATGTAGCTTCTGACAAAGGGTAACCCTTCCACTGAATTAGATACTATAATTTCCTTTTGTATAATCTAGAGTCAAGAATTCACTTTATTTCATAATGGGTGTTATCCTCTACTATTATGAGATCTGGGGTGGTTTGAGGTATTGGTCTCAATGTCGACTCTACAACTGGCTTCAACAAACTGCAATGAAAAACTGGATGTATTTTTCCCAATAGTCATGGGAGCTTTAGTTCAACTGTGACAGGGTTAATAAACTTTACGATGGGGAAAGGACCAATAAATTTAGGTCCTAGCATTTTGCAAGATAGTTTTAACCTTAAGTATTTAGTTGAAAGATAGACTTTCTCTTCTATATGAAATGGCTTCTGGGGGGGAGTGCCTCTTATCTGCTTGCTCTTTTTGAATTTTTGTGGCTTTGCCTAAGGCACAATTGATGTTTGCCTTGCAGTGTATTTACCCACTTGGTTAGTGTTTGTTAGGAGAGGGGGTTCTTGAGGTATTCAGGCATGGGAACTAATTCCCTGCCAGTAGCTACTTTAAAGGCAGTAAGTCCAGTACTGCTGTGCACTGTATTGTTGAATGCCACTTCAGCAAAAGGCAGATCTGTCCAGTTACTTTGCTGATAGTTAACATAGCATCTCAGGTATTATTCCATCATTGCGTTTGCTCATTCAGCAGCTCCATTCATACTCGGATGAAAAGCTGATCAGCTTCATGAACTACCTCCAGAAGTTTGCAGTGAACTGGACTTCTCAGTCTGATAAGATTCTTTTCGGTGGTCCGTGGAGTTGGTAGATATATTTTAAAAATAGCTTTGCCAGTTTCTAAGTAGAGGAAAGACCAGGGCAGGCTATAAAGTGAGCCTGTTTTGAGAAAAGGTCAATGATAGTCCAAAATATGGTTATCTCCGCTATTTTCAGGGAGTTCTACAATGAAGTCCATTGTGATTTTCTCCCAGGGCTGAGATGGTTGTGCTACCTGCTGTAACAGTCCAGGGGTTTTTTCTGATCTCTTTTACATGGTGGCACAGATGGCACAGCTCTTAACATAGCTTTCAATGTCTTTTTTCATTCTGCCATCTCACTAACTGTAAAGTCTTTAAGAATCCAAAATGACCAGTTTGCTTGGTATCACAGCTTCATTGCAGGGCTTGGACCCTGAGGGTGCTGGGGAGGTACAATTTGGAACCTTTCAATGCTAATTCATCTCTATAGGTCAAGAGTTGTCTGTTGTCTTTGAACCAGGGGTCAGACTTCAGTTCGGTTCTGAGTTTCTGGGTCAAGATGCTGTCAGGGTCGATGGATTGTTTTCAGGCTTGATGTCTGATGGTGACTTGAGAGGCTTTTTGAGGAGAAGGGATGATAGTGTTTACCACTTCCTCTCGATGGCTCTTGTATTGTGGCATTCTAGGGCTTTTCAACCTTTTCACAGATTGTACCACTTTTAGGATATGGCAATATTTGAGTACCATCAGTCATCTAGCAAGGTGACAAAAACTTGATAACCAAAAAAGGGAAAAAAGTGATAAAGTACAGGTAGTCCTCAACTTACAACAGTTCACTTAGTGACTGTTCAAAGTTACAACAGCACTGAAAAAAGTGATTTATGACCATTTTTCACACTTATGACCATTGCAGCATCCCCAGGGTCAATCTACATTTGGATGCTTGGCAACTGATTCATATTTATGATGGTCACAGAATCCCAGAATCATGTGATCCCCTTTCGCAACCTTCTGAAAAAGTCAATGGAGAAACCAGTTTCACTCCTCCTTTTATATCTTCTCTTCTCTCCCCCTTCTTTTATATCCTCTCTTCTCTCCCCCCCTTCTTTTATATCCTCTCTTTTCTCCCCCTTTTATATCCTCTCTTCTCTTCCCTTCTTTTATATCCTCTTTTTTGTATAGATTTTATTAATTTTTATAGGGTTAGGAGTAAGGTGGGGTTGGGATTTGGGTTAGGGTTAGGATTAGGGTTGAGGTTGGGATTGGGGTTTTTCCAAATAACATTCTCAATATTTAGCAAACAGCATAATGTCTGGATTCATGTGTTTAACAAACAATAATAGATAATAGATAATTATCATAAACAATATGTTAATTAATCACTCAATAGCCTTCTTCTTGCTAATATATATATTCAACATTGCATATCACATTCCTTTCTCTCTAACTCATTTTTCTAGCCATTGATAGACATTATCCCATGTTCTAAAGCAGGGGTGTCAAACTGCCGGCCCGCGAGGCCGGACATGTCACGTGGAAGCTGCGCCCACCCCATTGCTGGCAATGGCAAAATCGGCCCGATACGTTGTGCGACGTCATGTGACGTCACGAGTTTGACATGTCTGTTCTAAAGTATACTGAGTTTTCTTTCTCTTTTATCTTTAAAGTCGATCTATCCATTTCTGCACACTCTAAATTTTCTTAATTAGTACTTCAACTGGTAATTTTTCATTTTTCCAATGTTGGGCAAACACAATTCTTGCTGCCATTAGTACGTGTAGTATTAAATATCTGAAATCTTTCTCATAATTTGCTCCTATTATTCCTAACAAAAATAATTCTGGTTTAAAGTCTATTTGTTTTTTAGTCATTTTCTCCAACCATAAATGTATTTTAACCCAAAATCTTTTTGCTTTAGAGCATGTCCACCAGATATGATAAGTACTTTTGTTTGCATTTCCAACAGTTGTTTGAAGTATTTTTAAACATTTTTGCTAATCTCACTGGTGTCATATGCCATCTGAAAAACATTTTATATAAGTTTTTTTATATGCCACTGCTTTAGTTAATTTAATATTTCTTTCCCATAATTTTTGCCAATCTTCTAATTCTATATTATATCCAAAGTTCTTTGCCCATATTATCATTGTTTCTTTTACTTGTTCTTCTTCCATCTTTAAGTTTAACAGAATTCTATAGAGTTTCTTAATCAGCTTTTCATCTGTTTTTAGCAGTATCTGATCAAATTCTGTCTGTTCTTTATAAAATCCCATTGTTTTAACATCTTTTTCATATCTCGTTTGAATTTGCAGATATAGCCACCATGCTAGATCAATACCTTGTTCTTGTAAATTATTATTATTATTATTATTTATTCGATTTATATCCCGCCCTTCTCCTTACCGGACTCAGGGCGGCTGACAGCCTTATAAAACCAATGCTACAATAAATACCTAATTTAAAACCAAATTAAAAAGAAATATTTGCTATGGCCTGTATAATTAAAATTTCTCTTAAAAACCCCACTAAAAATTCCCTAGGCCAATCCCGCTTGTTGGAAGAGCCATGTCTTTAGGGCACGGCGGAAGGAGGGGAGATCCGGGATCACCCGGATCTCTGGGGGTAGATCGTTCCAGAGGGTGGAGGCTCCCACCGAGAAGGCCCTCCCCCTGGAGGTCGCCAGCCGGCACTGTCTGGCTGACGGCACCCTGAGGA
>NW_015388717.1:177605-181864 GCF_001527695.2 Protobothrops mucrosquamatus
GTCTCGGTGATCCCTGCCAGGTCCGCACCCCCCTCTTGAATAAGATCTTGAATGAGGGGGGCCTTGTTTACCACGGACCTGGCATTGCATAACATCAGCCGGTGATCCCGGGCCCGAGGGTCTAAGATCCCTGGGGACCGAGTAGAGTCCTGAGGACCGGAGCACCCGCAAGCTTGTAAGCAGCGTGTGCGTGCTCCCAGAACCTTGTCTGTCTTTCAATTTTCCTTCATTGTCCAAAATATCTTTATAAGTCACAACTTTATCGTAGTTAATTAAATTTGAGTAAGCAAAAGCTTCCATTGTTGAAAGCCATTCAGGTATCTTAATATAAATTTTTTCTTTTATTTTTTCCCATTCTGAAAGAAGTGTATTCCTTATAAAATGGTTTTGAAAGTATCTATGTATTTTATTCTTCCCATACCACAGAAAGGCATGTCAACCAATTTGTAGGTCATGCCCCTCTAGGTACAATACTCTTTTGTCTCTAAGCATTATCCATTCTTTAAGCCATGTTAAAATAGTTGCTTGGTAGTATAACCTCCAGTCCGGCAGTCCAAATCCTCAACTTTCTTTTGCTTCTTGTAGCATTTTCAGTCTAATTCTAGCTTTTTTTCCTTGCCAGATACATTTCAATATTTTTGTATTCAGTTTATTAAAAAAGGCTTTTCCTAGCCTTACAGGAATCATTTGAAATAAAAAGAGTATTTTTGGTAAGATACTCATTTTCACTGTTACTATTCCCAACATTGGAAGTTTTTCCACTTTTCCAAATCCAATTTTATTTGTTTTAGCACTTTTACATAGTTATCTTCTTTTATTATTACACATCTTGTTGTTAGATAAATTCTCAAATATTTAACTTTTTTAACTATTTGAAGATTTGTTTTTTTGTTAGTTGATTTTTTTTGTTTTTCTGTTAGATTATTTGTTAGCACTTTAGTCTTTTCTCTGTTTATTTTCAACCCTGCCACTTCTCCAAATTTTTCTATTTTCTCCAGAAGTTTAGTGCTTATTTCCAATGGATCTTCCAATATAAAAACCAAGTCATCTGCAAATGCTTGCAGTTTATATTTTTCATCTTTTATCTCCAGTCCTTTAATTTCTATATCTTGCCTAATGTTTCTATTCAGTACTTCCAATGTTAGTATAAATAGTAATGGAGATAGTGGGCACACTGTCTTGTGCCCTTTTTAATATTGAAGTTTTCTGTAAGATCTCCATTTACAATTATTTTGGCTGTTTGTTTACAATAAATTGTTTTGATTACATTTATAAAGGTTTTTCCAAAGTCCATTTCTGCAAATTGCTGGAACATAAATTGCCAGTTTACATTGTCAAATGCGTTCTGTGCATCAAGGAATATTAAAGCCATCTGTTTCCTTGAATGAATTTCATAGTACTCTAACACATCAAGAATAATTCTTAAATTATTTTTTTATCTGTCTTTTAGGTAGGAAACCATTTTGGTCTGTATGTATAAATTCGATCAAAAATTTCTTTAGTCTTTCTGCCATTATTGAGGCAAAGATTTTATAATCTACATTTAATAGTGATATTGGTCTATAATTTTTTATTTGCGTTAAATCTTTGGGTATTAAAGTAATGTTGGCTTCAGTCCATGTATTTGGTATTTTAGCCTCCAGGAGAATTTCATTACACAGTTCTTTCAGGATCAGACTTAGTACATCTTGTAGTGATTTATAAAACTCTGCAGGTAATCTATCTGGGCCAGGAGTCTTATCCTTTTTTTGCCTTTTTATAGCCTATATAATCTTCATCATTGATATTTTTCCATTTAATATGTTTTGAATATTCTCTGGAATTTTTGGCAAGTCTGCTTTTTTTAAGTACTGCTGTATTTTTTCTTTTGGAATTTCCTCTGCCTTATAAAGTATCTCATAATAATCTTTAATATTTTTTTTAATTGTATAATTTTGAAACTGTAATTCACCTTTTGGATCTTGCAGCTTGTTTATCAATTTTTTCTCTTTTTCTTTTTTCAGTCTATATGCTAACCATCTCGCCGGCTTGCTGGCATTTTCAAATAAGTTCTGTTTAGCTCTTTTAAACTGTTGAGCCATTATTTCCATCTCGGTTAAATTTAATTTATGTTTTATTATCTCCATTTGTTTCTTAAGTATTTTCTTTTGTGGATCTATTTGTAATTCTGATTCTAACTTTCTGAATTCTTCCTTCAACTTTAACTGTTGTTTCTTTTCTTTATTCTTTTTAGCGATATAAGTTATAGCCAACCTCTGAAATATGCTTTAGCCATATCCCACACATTTTGAAGTGATGTTTCTTCTTTCTTGTTTATTTTGAAGAAAAAATCCATTTCCTTTGTCACTAGTTGTAAAAATTCTTTTTCTTTCAGTATAGATTTATTCAAGGACCATCTTAATTTTTTCTTAGTTCTTCTCCAAGTCATTTTTATTGGGTTATGATCTGCTCAAACATTAGCTTCTATCTCAATTTCTTGTATCATTGTATTAAGTTCCAAAGATGTCCATATCATATCAATTCTAGACCATGATTTATGTCTATTTGAGTAAAATGTATATTGTAATTTTTTTGGATTTTTCTCTCTCCATATATCTTGGATACAGAGTTCTGTCATTTTTAAAAATGCTTTAGATAATATATTTCCTCCTTTTCTCCTTTGTTTGGCGTTTTGTGGTCCAAAGTTCCACCTGTTATTGCATTAAAGTCTCCCATTATAGAAAGATTTTTATAGTTTAAATCTAATATTTTTTATATAGTTTTTGGTAAAATTGTTTTTGTTTATCATTTGATGCACATATTGCTACCATCAGTATCTGTTTTTGATCAATCATTATTTCCACCATTAATATTCTCCCCTCTTCATCGCATAGATTTGTTTGGGGTTCATCGTTTCTTTAATGTATAGAGCTATTCCTCTTTTCTTTTGAAGTGGTAATGCAAAGTGAAGTTTACCAATTTTCAGTTGTTCTAACAACTTATAATGTTGTCTCTTAATGTGTGTGTTTCGTGAAAACAAATTATATCCATTTTTAATTTTTGTAATCGTGTAAAGATTTTTCTCCTTTTGGAAGGAGAATTTAGTCCATTTATATTCATTGACAAAATCCCACTCTCCTCCATCTCTTTCAATTATATTTAGGTCTTAATCTTCTAGTCGATCTTATCTGTCTCTGATCTCTTGGTCTTGTTCCTTCTTCTGTATATGTGTTTTTAATTTCTTTCTCCTCTCTTGGTTTGACTAGTCCTTCTACTGCCATTTCTTCCTGTTTCTTTGTTTCTCTCTTTGTACCAGATTCAGAGTCACCTCTTTCCAAAAATGCTCTATGGTTGTCGAAGAATTCCATTGCTTTAAGTGGCGTATCCAGTCTATATCTTTCAATACCCCAGTAAATTAAAATCCCTTCTGGAATCAGCCATCTGAAATTCACTCCTTTTTCAATTAATTTTCTAGTTAGAAACTGGTATTCTCTTCAGGATCTCTTATTCTCCTAGGAATTTGTTTGAGGACTACAATTGCTTTTTCTTTGTATTTCAAAAGTTCGTCTCTTACTCTTCTCAAAATCTCATCTCTTGTAGATCTTTTAAGAAATCTAACATGTACTTCCCTGGGGACTTTATTTCCTCTAGCACAGTTTGAGTTGACTCAATAGATCTGGTCTAATTCGCCTTCCATTTACTGTTTCCCAGTTCCTAATGCATCTGTCAATAATTCTGTTATCAAGCCTAGGAGATCCTCTTCCTTATCTTCCATTATATTTTGAAATCTTAAAAAGTATGAGGCTCTTTCCATCTTCATCCCAGTTATCGAGTCTTCTAGTTCTTCATTTATTTCAGACATGTCAATCACAAGGCCCACAGGCCGGATCTGGCTCGGGAGGGGCCCAGATTTGGCCCCCAGAGCTGTTCCAGAAATGGCAAGGGACTGGCCCCCATTACCCCAGCTCTGGCCCACCGCAACCTGGCTGGCACCCTCCCAGCACACGCAAAGGAAATTTAGATTTAGATTTTAGATTTTATTAGATTTATACCCCGCCCTTCTCCTGGCGGACCCAGGGCAGCTTACAGCAAGCTAAAAACAGATAAAGACCTTACAAACACCATTTTAAAATACAATTAAAAGAAATATTAATTTTGCCGTTTCATTTAAAATTTTGTGAACACCCAATATAAAATCAAATTAAAATCCAATCTAAAATACCCCTCAGGCCAGCCCCGCTAGCTGGAATAGCCATGTCTTGAGGGCGCGGCGGAAGGAG
>NW_015388717.1:182474-191808 GCF_001527695.2 Protobothrops mucrosquamatus
GCGTGCGGTCGGTGAGGAAGGAGGAGAACCACCGCATAACGGTGCCTCCCACTCCCAACTCCACCAAGCGCCGCAGCATGATACTGTGGTCCACAGTATCAAAAGCTGCTGAGAGGTCCAAAAGAACTAGGACAGAGGAATACCCCCTGTCCCGGGCCCTCCAGAGATCATTAACCAGTGCGACCAATGCCGTTTCCGTTACTGGCGAGCACAGTAGCTGCAGCTTATTTGTCTCACCCCATCCTGTCCCGCCTGGCCTCACTCCATCATGCCTGGCCATGCCCCGCTTTGCCAGGCCTCTCCTCTGCTTTGCCGGGCCATGCCTCACCACGCCCAGTCCCACTTTGCAGGGTTTAGCCTCTCCTTGCTGGGGCTGTGGAGTTCTATAAGCGTAGCACCCCAGGGCATGCCCAGCCTGTGGGAAGAAAGGCACAGAGATGGGAGTATGCGTTGACACAAGCCAAGCATTGGCTGGCTTCCAGTTGCCATCTCCACCACATGGTGACTGGAAAGGGCGAGAAGGAGGAGAAAGCAGGAAGGGTGTGTGTGTGTGTGTGTGTGTGTGTGTGTGTGTGTGAGAGAGAGAGAGAGAGAGAGAGAGAGAGAGAGAGAGAGAGAGAGAGAGAGAGAGAGAGTAGGTGATGCCTACTGGGTGGGTGTAGCTGGGGTGGGCATGGCCAGCTCAAGGTCATTTGCGTCAGGGGCACCTAGGCAGGCCTGGACAGGACTGGGGCAGATCCAAGGGTCTCTGGCAGAGGGGTGGGTGGGACCGGGGTGAGCACCAGAGCACGTTCCACTGGAGGAGCCTCACTGTCCCTTTCAGGCCATGCAGGGGGGGGGCCTGGACTGTGGCACGGACAGCTCCAGACCTCTGGGCAGTGAAGTACAAGCGCCCAGCTTGGCCCTTGAGCTCCCACATCACCCGGACCCCACAGCCCTGCCTAGCCCAGCCACACTTCCTCGAGGGGGAGCCCAGCTGTGCTTACCTCCTCCTTGAGGCTGCTGTTGCTGTGCTCACTTTCCTTGGCCAGGTTACTCATGGTGGGTGCAGGAGGGCAAAGTGCATGGGTCAGAGGGAGGCCCACTCCCTCTCCATGCGAGGAGACCTGGCTTTGTAACCAAAGCATCCTCAGCAATAGGATGGGAGCCCACCAGGTAATGGAGAAAGTGTGCCCAGGAAGGGACAAGGGGAGGGGGAGAGGTTGGCAGTGCTTCTCTCAAAGAATAAGAGAGTTGGAAGAGACCTTTGAGGTCTTTAGTCCAAACCCCTGCTCAAGCAGGGGACCTATACCATTCCAGACGATGGAATATCCAATCTCTTCTTAAAAGCCTCCAGTGATGGAGCATCCACAACTTCTGAAGACAAGCCTTTTCACTGGTTAGTTGTTTTCACAATCCTTAGTTCTAGGCTGCTTTTATTCTTGATTAGTTTCCATCTATTATTGCCTTCTGATGCTTTGGAAAATAGGTTGACCCCTTCTTCTTTGCGGCAGCCCATAAAATATTGGAACACTGCTGTCATGTCACCACCCCTAGTCCTTTTCACTAAGTTAGACATACCCAATTCCCACAAACATTTATCATATGTTTTAGCCTCCAGCCCCCTAATCATCTTTGTTTACCATCCATTAAGACCAAATGGTCTCCCTGGTTTGGTTTATAGAACAGTGGCCATGAACAGAGCCTTCTCAGAGACAGCACCCCAATTATAGAACTTTCTCCCAAGGAAAATATGAATAGTGCATCCCTCACCCGTTTAGAGGCAACTCCAAATACACTGTTCAGCCAGGCATATATAGAACAACACCACGTTTTATGGTCAAACAGTACTAAGTAAATTACTACTAATATTTTTCTTTCTTAAAATACACACTTTTAATATTGTTTTTAAGCATTGCTGGTGATGCTTTGCAATAGCTGTCTTTGACAGTTTTCTTGTAAACCATCCTGGATTTCTCCGAAACATTTAATTTCAAATTAGACGTTGATTTAATAAATTAGGCAGAAGAAACAAATGTTTAAATACATCTAAATCCCACAGACCTACTCCCTCCTAGGCACATACTGCAGAGAAAATAAGGCATTGCATTTCTAGCCATCATAGCCACAGGATGATGGGAACTGTGGTCCATGACACCCAAAAGATATTAGTTTGGGTAAATCTGGATTAAATTATAAAAAAGCAGATGAGGGGAAGTAGAAGCAAGAAACACTGCATGTCTCCAATAAAATAATGGGGGGGGGGGGAGTTGACTTGGCCTTTTAATTTCAACTCACGCCAATACCTCTTAACTTCCCATTCAGTCCAAAGAGTTCTATTATTGGCTGGATTTTAGGGAGGGGAGGCAGCAAGAATAGACCACAAAGCCAATCTGCAAGTTTACTCTCTCACCTGCCTGCACACCACCTTCCTGATGCAGCACAGGGCTCCAAGCCATCTCCCCAAAAGTCCTTTGCAGATAATTCCATATATTTTTTTCAGGCATCTCACTTTTCTGAGAATCGCAATGCGACTAACCCGACCCACCAAACGGCCTCACCTTCTCGCTGACCTTATGCAAACTGTCTGGCAGGGGCGGGGAAAGAAAAGTGCTCACAGGCTGCGATGCAAGGCAGTGGGCCATGGAGGTGCTGGTGGCAGGGGCAGTACTGATCTAAACTTCGTGTTGGTCATCCAGAATGTGGTCAGTTTTAGATCCTCAGGCCACCCTGGAGGGGGACCGAAAGAAGGGGCCCAGCCCGCCCACTGCCTGGCCTGTGGGATGAAAGGCAGGGAGATGGGAGAGCACGGAGGCACAAGCCAAGTGTCACCCTCTCCACCATGTGCTAGGGCTGGAGAGAGGAACGCAGCATTCACACCAGATAAAGAGATGCAGCCTGGAACTGTTGGCAGACGGCAACGTGTGAGGCTCTGTGACAGCTGGAGAGAAAGGGCGAGACAGAGGAGAAAGCAGGAAGAGTTTCTCTCCCTCTCTCCCCCCCCCCTCTCTCTCTCTGTGTGTGTGTGAGTGAGAGAGAGAGAGAGAGAGAGAGAGAGAGAGATCCCCTTTTTGTAAGTTTGCTTACTCTGCAACGCTTCCAGTTTCCCACACTTTCACTTCCCTGCTGGCTCAATCTCTCTCTCTCTCTCTCTCTCTCTCTCTCTCTCTCTCTCTCTCTCTCTCTCACACACACACACACACACACACACACACACAAACAAACAAACACACACAGAGAGAGAAACCTTCCTGCTTTCTCCTCCTTCTCGCCCTTTCCAGCCACCACAGAGTCTCACACGTTGCAGGCCACTGGCAGTTCCAGGCTGCAGCTTTGCATCTGGCCCTACCACATGGCAGAGATTGCAACTGGAAGCTAGCCAATGCTTGGCTTGTGTCAACGCATAATCCCATCTCTGCGCCTTTCTTCCCACAGGCCAGGCATGCCCAGGGGTGCTAGGCTTATAAAACTCCATGGCCCCAGCAAGGAGAGGCTAAGCCTTGCAAAGTGGGACTGGGCATGGCCTGGCAAAGCAGAGGAGAGGCCTGGCAAAGGGGGCATGGCCAGGCATGATGGAGTGAGGCCAGACGGGATGGGGGTGAGGCAAATAAGCTGCAGCTACTGTGCTCGCTGTTTCCTTTGCATGTGCTGGGAGGGTGCCAGCCAGGTTGCGGTGGGCCAGAGCTGGGGCAATGGGGACTGGTCCCTTGCCATTTCTGGAACAGCTCTGGGGGCCATATCTGGGCCCAGGCCAGATCTGGCCCGTGGGCCTTCTGTTTGACATGTCTGGTTTAGGGGCTCCATGCAGCTGGTAGATATGTTTCAGGAACAATTTAATCTGTCGTTGGGCAGATAGGAGTACTTTGCAGGCAATGAAATGAGCCTGCTTCGAAAACTATCACAGTCCAGATGACAGTATTTCCTCTACTCTCAGGTAAATCTACTATAAAGTCCATAGCTATTTCTTCCCATGGTTGAGAAGGGTCTGCCACTGGCTGCAGTAACCCAGGGTGCTTCCCTGGAATTCTTTTCATGATGGCACATACCATAAACTCCTGGCATAGTTTTCCACATCCCGTTTTAGCCCTGGCCACCAAAATTGCCGGCGGATGGGATGTAGAGTTTTTAAATATCCAAAGTGTCCACCCTGTTTTACATCATGGCTGTGTTTGAGAGCATTAAGATGGAGGGTTTCAGGCAAGTACAGTTTCCCCCCCTTGTAAGCCAAATCATCCCTGCATGTTAAGGAGGTTTGATTATCTTTGAACCATTGATCGGTGAGGAGCTCTTGTTTTACTTTCTTTGCCCCAGGGTCATCAGGATTAGGGGCCTTGCAGGGCATGAGTTGAGCAGCAGTTTGTGGATTGGAGATAATTGCCTTGTTAGCCTCTTCATGTTTCCTTTGTACTGGGGCAATCTCGATAGTGCATCAGCTAGGAAATCTTTTCCTCCCGGTATGTACTTTAGAGTGAAGTTGAAACAGTTAAACTACTGTGCCCACCGCACTTGCTTTGGGGACAATTTGGGGGGAGTTTTCAGTGCTTCCAGATTTTTGTCATCTGTCCATACTTCAAAAGGCACCTTGCTCCCTTCTAGATAGTGTCACTAGTTTAATAGCCCCCACCTATTTGCGAAGGCCTCCGTCTCCCAGATTGCCTATCTCCTTTCGCTTTCACTAAATTTTTTAGAGGTGTAGGCTCAGGGTTGCAAGATCCCACTTTTGTTCTTTTGCAGTAATACAGCTCTGACTGACACATTGCTGGCATCAGCTTGGATTACAAAGGGCTCCCCTGGGCAGGGGTGCTTTAGGACTGGTTCAGCAGCAAATAGTCTTTTTAAATTCTCAAACGCTGTTTGACAGCTCATCGTCCATGCTAGTGATTGGCCCGGTCGCGGCTTCCCTCTTCCTTTGCCTCTTTTGAGTAGTTCTGTAAGGGGTAGGGCAATCTCGGCAAAGGAGGGGATGAATTGATGGTAGAAGTTGGCAAAGCCTAGGAAGCTCTGGAGCTGTTTGTGAGTCTTTGGGGGCTGCCATTCTATTACAGTCCTCATTTTGGCTGGGTCTATTTCAATGCCCTCGTTGGAAATTCTGTAACCAAGGTAATCTAATTGGGTTTGGTGAAATTCACATTTTGACAATTTGGCATAAAGTTTGGCATTCAATAGTTTCTTTAACACTTCTCTCACCAGCTTTATATGATCAGTCATATTGGTATTGTATATCAGGATGTCATTAAGATACACCAGATTCCCTTTATATAAATGATTATGTAGGACCTCATTAATCAACTGCATGAATACGGCTGGGACCCCCTGTAGTCCAAATGGCATGACTTTGAACTGGTAGCTTCCCAAGGGGCAGTTGAAGGCAGTTTTCCACTCATCTCCCTCCTTTATTCTTACCCAGTAATATGCCTCTCTCAGGTCTAATTTAGTGAAGACACTCCCCTTAGCCAGCTGGGTGAGTAAGTCCTTCAGGAGGGGAAGGGGGTATTTATTTTCCACACACACCATGTTCAGACCTTTATAATCCATGCAAAGATGAAGAGACATATCTTTTTTTCTTTAAACAACACAGCGGCTCCCATGGCAGATTGGCCCATTTAATGAATCCCCTAGCTAGGTTTTTATCCATGTATCGCTGTATCTCCTCCATTTTGAGGGGGGACATAGCGTAAATTCTCGGTCATGGGAAATCGGCTCCCGGCAACAGTTTGATAGAGCAATCATTGGGTCGGTGAGGAGGCAGGGCATCACATTCTTTCTCACTAAATGCCTCTGCTAGATCCTGGTATTCGCTGGGGATGAGTGTCTCGCCTGGTGGCAGTGAGGCAGCCATGTGTGCTCGCTCATTAGGTGGCCTAAATTTTTGTGTAACATCAGTTGAATCAGTGAGGCCCTATAGGTAGCCTCACAGTTCTCATTCCTTTCTCCCACCAGATAAATGGCTTCCATTTGTCCAACCAGGCTAATCCTAGGATCACAGCCTCAGTCATTTTTGGAGCTACCAAGAAGCGAATAAACTCCCAATGCTCACCTATTTCTAGGCGTAGGGGCTCAGTTATTTGCGTTACTAAGGTCCCTCCCATCAGGGAGCCATTGGCTTGCTCAAATCTCACGGGTTTGGAGAGCAGTTTGCTCATATGCCTAATTTCATGGCAAATGGTAAGCTAATGACTCATTGGGAGCATCCAGAATCAACTAGCACTTTTAAATCTACCTGTGTCCCTGACTTAGGGATTATGAGTTTGGCAGGTAGAGAAAAAGGTGGGACGTGTCAGATCACCATCGGGTCATTTTCTCCTTCATCGTCGCTGCCGAAAGAGGGTAGAGCGGGGACGGATCCAGCCTGAGTCCCGGTGTCCTCCTGTGTGGGGGATGTGACTTGGGCAATAGGTTCCTGTGCGATCCGGTTGGATTTCTCTCTCTTTGGCTGCTGGACAGGCTTCTTTCTCACTGCTGGTCCTGGTCCCGATCTATTCTGCTGTGGGGGTGGGGACTGGGCAATTCGCTGCTTGATGTCCCTGCTGTCTGCATCGGAAGCACCTGACTGGTGGGCCTGCAGGTGGCCTGGATCTTTCAGCCGCTGCAGCAGTTGGACATTTTCAGGGTGGTGGTTGCTCTGGCCTTGGCTTGGCTTCAGGTGGGGGAGGTTTCGTATAGGGGGTGAGCTGAATGTCTAGCCTTACCGCTGTTTGGTATCACTCTTGCAGCTGATCAGGTACTGCTCGATAGATGCAGGCTTGAAAGAGGTAATTGTCTAGCCCTTCTTGGAAGTGATGGACTAGGGACTGCTCAGGCCACCTCTCTATGTGACCAGCTATCTTGCGAAACTCTCTTACATACTCCAGAGCAGGCCTGCCGGCTTGTTTGATCTTATGGATTTGTTCTTCTGCTTTGAGGGCAATGGAAGGGTCCTCAAATCTTTCTCTCAGTCCTAGGAGGAAGAGGTGGGGGTCCTCCAATTTGGGGGCTTGCTCATTGTATAAATTATTCAGCCACATTGACCATAGTGGCTGGGTCCAGGTAGAGATAGGCTCAGCGGTTCAAATGAGAGCATACTTGGTTAAGAAAAAAATCAGCTTTTCTGGGTCTCCATCGAAGGTTGCTTTGAAAGGTGAAACGATCATTGGCTGCTGGGCCCCCCACTGTGGTTGTTACACTCCAAGATGCTGCTGGCCCTACCCTGGCTGCTGCTGCATGCCCAAGGGTTGCACGTTCGGGGGGCTGTGGCCATCCCCCCTGCTGTGGTTGTAATACTGGCAGTTGCAGCCTCCTGAGTTGCCGGGGGTCTCCCAAAGGCAGCTGCCTGGGTGGGGGCTGCTGTTGACCTCCCTGTTGCTGGTCAGTGTGGAGTAATGGCGCCCTCTGCTGCTGTAGGCCCCTCAATGGTTGTTGGATGGGTGGGGGTTGCTGCTGGATCTCCCTCATTTGTGGGCCCCTCAGCGGTTGCTGTACATTCAGGGGCGGTGAGCAACCTCCTTGCTGCAGCCGTCCTCCCACCAGTTGCTGATTTCCTGGCTTCTGCACCACCCCAAGCTGTTGTAAGGCCTCTATTAGCTGCTGCAAGCTCAGGGATTGCTGACTTTCCACATGCGGGGGCTGCAATATTCCCCATTGCTGCAGGGGGCCCAGACTGGGTGATTGATATGCACACCAGTCTGGGGATTGGCTGCTCTAGCCCTTCAAATCTCTCTAGTAACTGGCTACAAGCTGCAGACAGGCATTTTCACTCACCCGAGTCCTCAGTGACAGACATCCTGGTGGCTCTCCCCAGCTGGGAGACTTGAAAAAGCTCCTTCTCCCCCGGCTCGCTCACTGTCGTTCCCTCCCTGGAGTAGCAGCTGCTGCCGAGGTGCTGGCTTCAAGCAATTTGTCTCTCTCCATGATGAAATCTTTCCTGAATCTTTGTCAGCTTATTCCTCAAGCTTGGGAACAGCGACTAGGGTTCAGGACCCCTAGCTAGTTTGGAAAGGTTGTAGATTTCAGCTTAATGTCATGGTTCCGACAAATGAAACTCTTCAAAGTATTTCAAGGCATTGTTTACCTTAAATAATCTTTATTCGAGTAGCATAGCATCGGCACATACATTTTCAAAGCAGAAATCTGAATTCCCCTCCCCTAAGCACATAGCATCAAAGCACAATTCCCTCCTCTGATTAACAGTCATAAATCACATTTTCCAATTAGTTTGAAATGCAAGCTTTCCCTCCCATTTTCCAACCTGCCATTTCTTTATCATCTCTTATTTCAAAAGCCCCTCAATTGTTATGTCTAACTAACTCCCATTACATTCCTCCTCCCCCCCAGTACCATCTAATTCTAAAAGTGAAGCATAGGAGAGAAAAAGGCTGCATCTTCCTATGTTGTCAAAGCAAGAACATCCGATGTTAGCAGTAATAATAATAATAATAATAATAATAATAATAATAATAATAATAATAATAATAATAATAATAATAATAATAATAATAAAGTTGGAAGGGACCTTGGAGGTCATCTAGTCCAACCCCTCTAGTCCAACCCCCTGCTCAAGCAGGAAACCCTATACCATTTCAGACAAATGGCTGTCCAGTCTCTTCTTAAAAACTTCCAGTGTTGGAGCATTCACTGCTTCTAGAGGCAGGTTGTTCCACTGGTTAATTGTTCTAACTGTCAGGAAATTTCTCCTTAGTTCTAGGTTGCTTCTCTCCTTGATTAGTTTCCATCCGTTGCTTCTTGTCCTGCTTTCAGGCGCTTTGGAAAATAGCTTGACTCCCTCTTCTTTGTGGCAGCCCCTGAGATATTGGAACACTGCTATCATGTCCCCCCTTGTCCTTCTCTTCATTAAACTAGATATACCCAATTCCAGCAGCCGTTCCTTATATGCTTTAGCCTCCAGTCCCCTGATCATCTTTGTTGCTCTTCTCTGTACTCTTTCTAGGGTCTCAACATCATTTTTTACATCGTGGTGACCAAAACTGGATGCAGTATTCCAAGTGTGGCCTTACCAAGGCATTATAAAGTGGTATTAACACTTCACGTGATCTTGATTCTATCCCTCTGTTAATGCAGCCTAGCACTGTGTTGGCCTTTTTGGCAGCTGCAGCACACTGCTGGCTCATATTTAAGCGATTGTCCACTAGGACTCTCATAGTTACTACTATTGAGCAAGGTCGGCCGCCCTCTTCAGGGTGACCCGCTCTCTCCTTCAATTGAGGGGAGGCGGGGACCCCCTGGAGGGGAGGGCCGAGGATTTTGCGCAGTATCTGTATGACAAAGTCGCTCGGATCCGGGAAGGCTTGGACTCCGACTGGTTGGCCCAGGGGGAGGAGACGGGACCAGGTCTTGAGACGGTTGTGTGGGAGGAGTTTGA
>NW_015388717.1:192700-201914 GCF_001527695.2 Protobothrops mucrosquamatus
TAGGGATTTTAAAGGGATTTTATAATTTTTCTAATACAGGTTAATTAATATATATTTTAATTTGGCTTTTAAATATTTATTGTATAGCTCTGTTTTTATTTACCTGTAAGCCGCCCTGAGTCCCTCGGGAGAAGGGCGGGGTATAAATTAAAGTAATAAATAAATAAATAAATAAATAAATAAATAAATAAATAAATAAGGTACCCCCTATACTATACCTGTACATTTGGTTTTTCTTGCCTAAATGTAGAATCTTGCTTTTTTCACCATTGAATTTCATTTTGTTAGATAGTGCCCAGTGTTCAAGTCTGTCCAGATCCTTCTGTATCTTAAGCCTGTCTTCTGGAGTGTTGGCTATTCCTGCCAGCTTGGTGTCATATGCAAATTTGATGAGTTCCCCATCTATTCCCTCATCGAAATCATTGATGAAGATGTTGAAGAGCACTGGGCCCAGAACAAAGCCCTGGGGCACCCCACTACACACTTCCCTCCATGTAGATGCGGTTCCATTGAGGACCACACGCTGAGTAAGGCCGGTCAGCCAGCTACGGATCCATCTGGTGGTGATGCTGTGTACCCCACATTTTTCTATCTTGTCAAGTAGTAGGTTGTGATCTACTTTATCAAGTGCCTTTACTGAAGTCCAAGTAAATTATATCCACAGTGTTCCTCTGATCATTGACAAACAGCTGCTTGGTAATATAGATTCCAGTCTGGCAGTTCAAATCCTCCATTTTCTTTCGCTTCTTGAAGCATTTTCAATTTTAATCTAGCTTTTTTTCCTTGCCAAATAAATTTGTTTAGTTCATCAAAGAAATTTTTCCGTACTGTTGGTATTGTTGGAAACAAAAAGAGTATTTTTGATAGAATATTCATCTTCACTGTTGCTATTCTCCCCAGCATTGAAAGTTGTAGGTTTTTCCATTTTTCCAAGTCTAATTTTATTTGTTTTAGTAGTTTTACGTAATTATTTTCTTTTATTGTTGCACATCTTGCTGTTAGGTAGATTCCCAAGTACTTAACTTTTTTGACTATTTGAAGACCTGTTTTTCTGATAGTTGATTTTTTTGTTTTTCTGTAAGGTTTTTAGTTAACACTTTAATCTTTTCTCTATTTTCAGACCTGCCACTTCTCCAAATTCTATCTTTTTCATAAGCTTAAAGTTTAGTATAAAAACTAAATTGTCTGCAAATGCTTGTAATTTGTATTTTTCATTTTTTATTTCCAGTCCTTTAATTTCCATATCTTGTCTAGTGTTTTTATTTAATACCTCCAATGTTAGTATAAATAGCAATGGAGATAGTGGACATCCTTGTCTTGTACCTTTTTTAATATTGAAGTTTTCTGTAAAATCTCCATTTACAATTACTTTTGCTATTTGTCTGTAATAAATTGTTTTGATTATATTCATAAAGTTTTTTCCAAAGTCCATTTCATCTAGTTGTTGGAATATAAATTGCCAATTTATGTTATCAAAAGCCTTCTGTGCATCTAGAAATATTAATGCAATCTGTTTTCCTGGATGAAGTTCATAGTGTTCAAAAATGTCTAAAATCATTCTTAGGTTATTTTTTATTTGTCTTTTAGGCAGGAATCCATTTTGATCTGTGTATATAAATTCAGTCAAAAATGTCTTTAGTCTTTCTGCTATTATTGAGACAAAAATTTTGTAGTCCACGTTTAATAAATATATTGGTCTATAATTCTTTATTTGCATAAGTTCTGAGTCTTCTTTAGATATTAAAATGATATTAGCTTCTGTCCATGTATTTGGTATTTTAGCCTCTAAAAGTACTTCATTACATAGTTCTTTTATTATAGGACTTAAAGCATCTTGTAAAGATTTATAAAACTCTGCAGTTAGTCCATCTGGTCCTGGAGTCTTACCATTTTTTGTCTTTTGATAGCCTCTGTCATCTTCCTCATTGATATTTTTTCATTTAAAATATTTTGTATATTCTCTGGAATTTTTGGTAAATCTGCTTTTTTAATAAAATGCTTTATTTTTTCTTGTGGAGTTTCCTCTGTATTGTAAAGTATCTCGTAAAAGTCTTACTATTATTATTAATTGTGTCATTTTGAAACTGTAAATCTCCTTTTGAATCTTGTAGTTTATTTATCACTTTTTTCTCTCTTTCTTTTTTCAGTTTGTATGCTAGCCACCTCCACGGTTTATTAGCATTGTCAAAAAAAATTCTGTTTAGCTCTTTTAATTTGTTGTGCCAAATTTATTTTATGTTTTATTAGTTCCATTTGTTTTTTAAGTATTTTCCAATTTATGTTATCAAAAGCCTTCTGTGTGTCTAGAAATATTAACGCAATCTGTTTTCCCGGCTGAAGTTCATAGTATTTCAAAATGTCTAAAATCATTCTTAGGTTATTTTTTATTTGCCTTTTAAGCAGGAATCCATTTTGATCTGTGTGTATAAATTCAGTCAAAAATTTATTTAGTTTTTCTGCTATTATTGAGGCAAAAATTTCTTCTCTCTCCATATATCCTGAATACAATTCCCTTTTTTCCCTATTTTACTACTTTTATAATCCGGTGTTCCATCTGCTATTGCATTAAAATCTCCCATTAAACAAATATTTTGGTATTCCAATTCCACTATTTTTATGCAATTTTTGATAGAACTCTTCTTGTTTGTTATTAGGTGCATATATTGCTACTATCAATATCTGTTTTTGGTTTATCATTATTTTCACCATCAATATTCTTCCCTCTTCATCTGCATAGATTTGTTTGGGATTCATTATTTCTTTAATACATAGAGCTATTCCTCTTTTCTTTTGTTGAGCTAATGTGCAGTGGAGTTTCCTAATTTTTGGTTGCTCCAACAGTTTATAATGTTGTTTCTTAATATGTGTTTCTTGGAGACAAATTATATTCATTTTTAATCTTTATAGACATGTAATTTTTTCCTCTTTTTATAGGGGAGTTCAATCCATTTACATTCATTGTAAGAATCCCATTTTCCTTCTCCATCTCCTTCAGTTATATTTAGGTCTTAACCTTCTAGTTGTTCTTATCTGTCTCTGTTCTCTTGCTCTTACCACTTCTTCTGTCTTTGTATTTTCAGTTTCTTCTTCTTCCCTTGGCTTGGCTGCTCCTTCTATTGCCATTTCTTCCTGTCTCTTTGTTTCTCACTCTGGACGGGGTTCTGAACTTTTCCCTTCCATAAAATTTCTGTGATTATCATAAAACTCCATTGCCTTATGTGGTGTATCCAATCTGTATCTTTTCCCATCCAATTAATTAGAATCCCTTCTGGAATCAGCCATCCTTTTTCAGTTAATTTTCTAGTCAGAAATTGATATTCTCTTCGTACCTCTCTTATTCTCCTTGAAATCTGTTTCAGGACTACAATCTCTTTTTCTTTATATTGCAAAGGATCATCTCTCACTCTTCTCAAAATCTCATCTCTTATGGATCTTTTGACAAATCTAACATGTATCTCTCTGTGGACTTTATTTCTTCTTGCATAGCTTGAATTGACTCAAAATATTTGATCTAACTCTCATTCCATTTCTTGTTTCCCTATTTCCAGTGCTTCAGCCAATAGCTCCATTATCAGATCCACAAGATCCTCTTCTTTGTCCTCTATTACATTTTGAAATCTTAGGAAATAAGATGCCTTTTTCATTTCCATAACTGCAATTGAATCTTCCATTTCTCTATTAATCTGCATCAGCTTTTGGTTCTTGTCTTTCAATTCTGCCAACTTTTGATCAATCTCTAGTGATTTGTCTTCTACTTTTTGAATTCTTTGTTTATTTTTTTTACCATCTGTTTAAAGTTTTCTAGTTGAGAGTCTATGTTGTTAATTTTTTGGTTCATTTTATCATTTTATCAAGGTTGTCTTTTGTCTCCTCATGGTTTTTCCTCGTATCTTCCTTATGGGAGGAAATTGCTTGTTGAATAGCTTGTAATGTCGCTTGCATTTCCTTCTGGAAATTGCTAGCTTTTTCTTGTTGGAGCATTATTTCAATTGATCTCTAATACACCGGGATGGGGCTAAAGGCACTTTCTTACTGGTTTTACTTAGATTTGGAACACTCATTTTATTTCTACCCCCAACCCCTTTTTCAAACTCCCACACCCACCTTCAAACATGCCATTAACACTATATTCAACACAACATATCTTTCAAGATTATCTTTAAAAATTCTATAGTCCTTATCTATAGTCTCTAGGTCTGTAAGTTCTCTCAGGAAAAATATAAACAAAAAAGGGAAAAAATTATAGTCCACTTCTGAAAATAGAGCCCATTTCTGAAAGCTGTTGAAACAAATCAAGTTGACAATCCATAGACCTTCTCCAAGACGTTTCTCCACTGTTTCAGTTTCCACTTTACATAGGTAGTTCTACAAACCAACGTTTATCATTTATAATCCACTGGGCTCTCCCAAGCCAATGGGAGAGATAAGAAGTGAAGAGGGGGAAAAATAAAAAAAAAATTATCCCAAGGTCCAATTTATCCCTCTGCCAAAAATTAGTCCAAATTATCTTGCTAGCAGAAGTTCCTTCACTCAGTCTGTCTTTAAGTAGCTGTAAAAGTCACAATTCAAACAATATTTATAATCCAAAGGGAGGGGACTCACTTCAAAAAACAATTATTCAGCATCCAATGTTGCCCCTCAGTCAAAATTTATAATCCAAGACCTACCGTTCAGATTAATAGTCAATAGGCCAAGAGGTTTTTCCACTATTTCAGTTTCCACTGTCCATAAATAGTTCTCCAATCCAGCATTAAGAATTTATAATCCATGCTCACTCTGTCTTTAGGCTGCTTGTAAGATCGCAGTTCAAACCAAAGAAAAAACCAGATGGTTTCAAAGTAGTTTATATCTTTTAGTTATAATCCATCCTGCAGGAAAAAAAAAACAGCCCAGAGAAAGCCTTGTCTTTTCAGCTATAATCCACAGAACTATGAAGGTCAGGCACATCAAACATCAAAGAGTTTAAACTGCAAACTATATCTGGGCATCTAGCCAAATTCTAGGTTTCTAGACAAAATATAGATACGTTCAGTAAATGTTTAGGGTAGTTCTTTGCTCTTGCCATTAGACGTCTTCAGATGCCCATTTTGTAATTTTCCAGTTAGTTTAGACGAAGTTTAATCCAACATTCTCCAGTAATAATGCAGAATAATATAAAAAGAAGAAAAAATTTAAAACTCCCCAAAATTTTCTTTTTTCTGTTTCTTTCTGTTATATCTACAATGATGTTGTAGACTTCTCGGTTTCCTCCAAATCGCTTAAACCACCACCTTTTTCTGGAGGGAGGGATAACCCCCCCCCTTAACTCTGGGAAATTGCTTTTGGATTTTTTCCCCCCGAACAGGCTTTCCCATTGTAGAGAAAAAAGGAAAATAGTCTTACCCCAGTCCAAAATATTGCTCACACTTGTTTTAACTCACTTTTCCTCCCGGCTGTCAGCAGCTTCTAACTGGCTGCATAGATGGAGCCAGTCTTTCTCCTGCCATTCTGGAGGGCTCCATGGATCAAATGGGTCAGCTACTGCCTTCCCACAATCTGCAAAGATCCTCTCTTGGTCTGTCACCTCTATGGCATGACTTTCAGTCCTTTTTGGACCCACAGCAGGCCAAAACTGAGCGTGGGAATCAGAGTCCTGATTCCCTCTGCCCACCTCGCTGTGCGATGGAACCAGAAGTCCTGTTTTATGAATTTTTAAGGATACAATAAACCCACTTCATTTTTACTTTTCATATATTAGAAAATCTAAAATATGAAATCAATGTTAACTTCATTTTTGCTCCCTTTTCTTCTATGGTTACACAATGGTATTTGGAACAGCAGCATTTCTCATTATTATATTTAACTCTGTTTCCATTATTTGCTATATTTTTATATCTCTGATACCTTTTTAATGGTTTCAGTAAAAGTTTTGTGACTATATCCTTATAGTTTTGATCTATAGAATTTGAGTATTTTGATCAAGTACTACAAGCCATTTGCACAAGCAACAGACTACTTTTTTGTTGGCTGGGGAATTCAAATTTTTGTATAATTTTCTTCTGGGTGATAAAAACAACATCAGGAGGCCTGACATGTAAATGTGGCTGCTCTTTTTTTGATCTGTTTTGTGTATTGGAAGTTAACATTTTTATTTTATTTATATGGTTTATAAACCCTTTCAAATTTCTAAAGCTATTTACAAATGTTTGCCTACAAGAAATAACTAAGTACTGCAAACTTTGTGACTACAACTTTAGTCTTCTAAAGCTGCTTAGATATCTGATTAAAGACTGCCCTTTGAAATTTCTTGGCAACAAATTAACTTCAAGTGGGAAAAAAATCTACAAAATTTCCAGCTTACTAAACTGAGACTTTCAGTTTCCTGCTTTGACATTTTGCTAACTCTAGAACAAAAGGAGACTGGATCAGATATGTTTATAGTGATCATATTCCAATTCTTTTTTTATAAATATTTTATTAATTTTCAAATGTTACAGTCAAATACTTAATAGACAATGTGTTGTCTGGGTCCATTAGTAATTCAGTGGTACATATTAATGTCTTCCATCTAGGCCCAATATTACCCCATCAAATGTTTTCTCTTCTTCCGGTAGTACCTGTTTTCCCACACTAGGCAAATACAATATAAGTTTTTTTCCCTTTTCCCAACTGCAGTCTTCAAAAGTGAAAGTTCCTAAGGTCAGCAAGAGTCTTATCTAAATCTGGGCTTCAAGCCAAGTTTCCTTTAGGCATAACAAATTGTAGTGCCATAATTCACCACTAGATGTCATTAGTGCCTTTTTCCAGCTTTTTAAATCCAAACTTATATTACAAGCTTTTCAAATCTCTTTAAAAAAGAAGGTCTCAAAAGCACTTTTAGTCCCCAAATTTCAAATTAATGTGTATTAATTCCAAATTAATCTTGTAATTTTCCCTGTTTCCCCCTAATAATTAGTTCACCGCTTTTCTTTTCCTGAGGGAATGGGATGGAAATTCCCCTTCCCTCTCTCATCGGGGAGGGTGTTTTGGGCAATTTTTTCCAGGAAGAAGTCTTAGTCATAAAGAGAGGATAGAGTCTCACCCAGTTTCATCCATGTTGCTGAAAGGTTGCTTCTTAGTGCTTATTGTCTTCCATTGTCAGAAGCTTCTGACTGGCTACACAAATGTAACCAGTCTTTCCCCTGCCATTTTGGAAGGCTTTCTCAGATCAAACAGAAGGGCCACCACCCTCCTATGATCAATGATGGTCCCCTCCTTACTTGTTGCCTCTACGGGGCGACTTTTGACCCTTTCCAGGGTCCCCAGTGGGGCGAAATTGAATGTGAAAGATAGAGCCCCGTCTTCCTGTGCCTAACTTACTGCAACGTCAAACCGGAAATGCACACAGTCCAAATATATATGATGTTTCATTTGTCTCTATTTTGGATGTTCCATTTGCTAAAGCAGTAAACATTCCTTAAGTATTCTTGTAGCCAAAAATGTTATGTGGCATTTTATTTTAATAATTTGAATTCCCATTTGGTAAGCTGTAGCATAGGATTACACAGCTGATTGATATATGTTTGCATCCATAGTGTAGTTTTATATTAATATCATAGATCTGTTGTAACAAATAAGCATCTACACATTTAAATCAGAGTAAGTTGTCTTGAAGCCAAATTTAGACTTTTTTCAAAAGTGTGTTCGTGTGTGTGTGTTAAATTATTACTTGCAACCCACAACATCAAACTTATTGCAGAAGTGTTATTAACAATAGTCTTGAGGCTATTTTTTCATTTCCATTACACTGGAATTTTATTACTTAATCTTACTGTAAGGCCTAATGAACTTCCCCATGCTAGGAATATTCTGACACAAATCCAACAGCTGGTTTTAATCAAATAAAATTGTGGGCCAAACATGCATGTAACTTAGTTCTCCCATGTGAAGTCCCTTTAGCAGGGCTACTGAATGTATGAGTGTTAAATTGGTGCACTTTTCTTTAAAACCAATACTTTCCAATTATCTGTCAAACTTCTGGCTGTTTTTCCCAGAATAGATTGTTAAATAGCCAGACAAGCAGAAATACCTCAAAAAGAAAAAAACTAAAGATGACTGAGTTATAATAACATCAAGATGCTTAAATTGAGCTTGTCACTTGCTCATTGTTTCCCAGAATTGTCTGTGATCTTTCTCTGTGCAGTAAGATATTTACTGTCCAACAGTCATTCTTTGACTATTAGTAAAGCAGAATGTCTAATAAATATATAGCTAAGATAAGGAATCAGTCCTTTACTAGACAATGATGTATTTGCACATGTACTTCATTGATCTGTAGATTTAAACCAAATCTAGAACAAAGTTTTCATTTAGCTATAAATTTAATAATGTACTTCTTCCAAAGTTCTCCAGTTTTTTTCTTGAAATATTTCTTTCAAATATATGCTGATTTTTTTTTCTCCAGTTGGGAAATACCATAATTTGCAAATAACTAAGTTCCAACTTAGATGGAAGAGCTGAAGGACCAGGTTAGCGAGCGCATAGTAAAAATCTATGTGGTTATTAGACAACAATTTAATGGCACATAATCATCAATCAAATTCTGATCTGCTTCATGTTAAATTGCTTTCTTGAAGAGCATTCATCTTCTTTCCTCCCAATGGCTCTCTATTTTTCTGCAATATTAGCAATTTGATAATGAAAGTTGTGTTATCTGATTTGATACCATGCTGATGCTATAGCTTGCCAGCTTCTTTATTGATTTGAGACATGGCAGGTACAGTGGAAGATCAAAAGAAACCTGGGATAGATACTGTCAGAACCCATATCTATCATATTTCATACTTTCCTTGCTCTCCTGCTCTCTCCCAGATTCCATTCTCTTCTCTCCCTGGGTTCTGCCATACTCCTAGAGGAGAGGGGGGATGGATCGCGGGTTTATTGCCTTAGCTTCCTTTATCGCTACAATGTAACACCGCCCACTTTTGTATCTCTGTTAGTAGTAAAATTTTCTAACCGCCCACCGGTTCCACAGTAATGGTGATTTATAAAGTAGGAAAGTAACTTTACTTTATAAAATTTATAAAGCAGAGTTACAGCAAGTTAAAGCATATACTGTAATAATAATTACTTACCAAATACTTTATGTCGGACTTTCGCTAAGTTTGGCAGAATAAATCTTTATAAAACAACTTACTGTAGTTAAATCTATCTTTTTATTTATACTTTGCATACATAGAAGCATGAAGTCTGATGA